>NW_017535964.1:107145-130942 GCF_001853355.1 Bactrocera latifrons | reverse complement strand
ACTTTCTAAATGAAGATAATGTTTCTGGAAGAACCATATCCATATTTGTCTGGTCGATATTGTTTAAAGCCACTAAAAATCGATCAAACAATAAATACAAATAATATTCATTTTCACCCACACTCTCTGCTTGTTGAAGTGAAACTAGAACTATATGAATTGAAAAAATAAGCAGCTTATAATTTTCTGCTATAACAGGAGTAAAAAGAGCAAAATACCGCTATAATTGGCAAGTATTGAAGTACTGAATTCTATTCGAATTGCTTTTGTAAGAGAGAGAAATGTAGAACACGACACATTCGGTTGTACTATCAACTCTGTTCAAGTCCCAAAAACGCAAGTGACCGTTACGTACATCAATATGGAAGTTACAAAAAAATGTTTTAACAAAAGATGTCTTTGAAAAATAATATTTTCTCTTAATGATTTATTGGATTCGTTGCGCAATTTGCATAATTGCGTTTTAAAAATGTGATTATTGAGATATTTCTTATTACTATTTACTTAACTTAAAAACTTTAATCTTTTTGAAATAAGAAGTAATAATCATGATTTGTATTAAAAAGAATTTCTGAGGAAAACCTAAGAATACTTTATATATTATGTTCATTTCTTACGTCCGGTCCACCTCTCAGTCTAAAACCTGTTCATGAAGAAAATCTTACCAATTTTATGTGGTATTTTTCGCTCTGTGTATTACATGGATTCTGACAGGTCGAAGGTTATTTGGCAGTTAGTATCCGTCGCTGACTTTGATAAGGATTTGTGCGAGGAGTTCAGACATCTGATCGTTGAAGAGCAAGGTCCTTATGGTAGTATATTGCTGTAACCGGCGAAGCCTTGAGAGATGTGTTTATCTCGTACCTCGCTCGGTAACCGGTTACGACAATTTTGCTTGCGTAAAAAAAAAAACCTTGTACGCTAGCTATGCGGTTTGCTATTCAATTGAAAATTTTCCATTGTCCATTGGTTGACTTGAATTCCGAAAGTCACAGTATCATAACCAATTTCTCTGACTAAATCAATGGACACTTCTTCCATTCTTTGTGGGACAGGCATATGGAAATCGGGATGTTATTTTCCAACCATAGAAAAAAAATTATCCTGCGACTGCGATTTGTCTCTTCTACGGTCTCGGAAACACGCTGATAAGCCATTAGCTGGGCATGCTATAGGCATCGAGAAATCGCTTCATCGAGTGTTTGAGAGGACCGCTGAGAAGGTATGCGGATAGCATTTTCCTGCTTGTGCAGATATTTCTCTAGCTCTGACTTCTGCCTGAAATGCTACTTGCTCACGTCTGCACTGCTCATCATGCTATCAAAATAGCTATAGAACTTGTAGCGAAAATATCACCACTACTAATAATTCTATCTAAATCTTACAAAAAAAAAATATTTTTGTAAAAAAAAGTTGTATTTTTAATCTAGTACGGTTTCAAAATCACTGTATTGTAATTATGTTAGTTTTTACCACACCTAGCACCATTGCTAAAATTAACATATGTACATAGCAGTAACTGGAAATCCTATTATTCGATAACTCTTTCCTACACATTTTGTTTCCATGATATTTACATTGCTGAAATGGATATCTTCAGTGATGATGCCGACTTTAGTCCAGCTCGTCGCAACCAATTGCGCTTGGTATCAAGTGGATTGACAGATTTCTTTTGTTTTTTGCTTAATCTACCAATTTTTCACCTGTATGAATAATGTATTTTAAATTTTAATGCTCATTAAAATACTATATGAATATACAATTTGTATGCRTATCTGAAATTTTATAGTTTTAAAATTTTTTAAACGGTTTTTCGAAGTAAATGCATAATAGTTCTTTATTTCCTCTTACACGGTTTTCAGATGACATGGAACATATCAACATTTTAGTATAGGAAATGCCTGTTTTTTTACACGGTTTTCTGAGGAATGTATCTACCATGTAAAAAAGAGTCGGGTGTATGTGCAAAATGAATTATTTGTGTTCTGGCTAGTAGAAGGAAACTGTAGATATAAATTTTTAAGTAAGTACAGTACATGAAAACGCCAGGTGGAACTGAATTATCAAATGAAGGGCGTGGACTAATTAAAGGAATGAGTGAATCGGGCATGATAGTTGTCCAAATTGTTTTTTCTGTAAAGAGGCATAGGAAGGCAATAACCAATTTTCTGAAAAGCACCAGTAACGGCGCAGCAGCCAGCAAGCAAGTGTCATAGGTGTTGATGGCGAATAAAAACGGGACTTGCTCTGTGACTAAACAACGTGCATATTAGGGAGATCGATTCCGGACTTTTTTCGATTCGGGATTTCTAACAGTGCGAAAAAGTTGCCTTAGTACTTCCTGATTCCAATGCAACTTTTTGTTTTGAGATCGGATTGCATCTTCAACCCCAACTCCGGCCTTGAAATTTTGGAAATTCGCCTAAAATCGTGAAATTGTCTACCTAGCGCCTGAAATACTCATCTCATGTCAAAAGTTATTTGTCACGTCATTTGCTACCGAAATGGTATGATCATGGCCGTAGGACGAACCGTTCCCGAGATACGAGCGAAAATGCGGTGTGCCACAGCGCAAAGTGAAAATCGGCTTGCGGCCACACTTCTTGACGTTGATTTCGCCGAGTGCTATCACTCACATTCATTCACCTACGATAAAGGACACGTTCGGATAGCTCTCCACACAAATATTTTTTCATCGAGTTCCTTCACTCTTGTCGGTGATTTCGAGGAGTGCTATCACTTATATTCTCTTAACAGAACACAGAACTCAAAATGTCCGTATCTAAATTTAAATTTAGACAGAAATGTCCTGTGTTTGGCATATATCCGTACAATCTCTCTGAGTCCCAGTTACCTACTTACCAGGATGTTCTCTTGTGTTAGCAGTTTGATTGCTTTAGCTGCCCAAAGATTTCGAGTAAGTGATAAAGCAGCGGCCTTGATTGTTTCATTCTGGATGCCAAAAAAGCAGGTATGATAACAGAGGATCAGGCCAGCTTTGTCACTGACAAATGCAAGATTAGTCGGGCAAAAAAAAGTGTTGGAGTTAAGCCCCAAAACACCGAAAGTATTGACTCTGTATTTTGACGGCCGCAAAGACAATACAGTTACACAAGTCAGCGAAGGTGAAAAGTACTACCGCGACACTGTCAAATAGGAACATATTTCCACGCCACGTCACCTCTCTTTCCGGGTCAGCTGAGGATGAGACGCAAGCTATATGACAACATTTATAAGACAATTCAGTTGATGTGGAACATCTAGAAGTTGTCGGTGCTGATGGCACCAACACGAACAGAGGTTGGAAAGGTGGAATCATTCGGAAACTAGAAGAAAGAATAGGTAAGCCATTACAGTGGGTTGTTTGTCTTCTACATTTCAACGAACTCCCATTTCGTGCTCTTTTCGAACACATAGATGGTGTCTCAAAGAGTCCAAATACATTCTCTGGTGACATAGGTAAACTGCTCCCTGATTGTGAGAAGTTGCCTGTTGTCAAATTTGAAAGTTTTCCATCCTGCCAATTACCTACTGCTTATCTCTATAAAATATCGGAAGCTGTTATTTCCGGTCAATGTTCCTCAGATCTAGTGTCGATGCATCCAGGTAGCATGTGCAAATATCGCTGGCTCACCTGTGCAAATAGAATTCTGAGATTATACATTTCTACTGACAAACCAACGAAGGAAATAAAGATTTTGGTCAAGTACATACTTACAGTTTACTCACCTTTGTCCTCTTCCAGAAAACATTCTCCTTAGTATGATGACTGACGAACGGATAGAAGTCAGAAAGTTGGCCCTTGACCGTCTTCTGGCAGCCAGAGAAGCAGAGTCTGACACTGTAAATGGAAGGGTTCGATGTAATAAAGTGCCAAAGCTGAATTTCAAAGCTATTAATTATTACGATATGATTAACTGGAAGACTATTACCTTGACTGTTCCACCAGTTCTTTGTTCAGTTTCTAACGAAGAACTCATAAAAGGGCTGTCGGATGACACTGCAGAGGTAGGAAAATTTAGTGAATTCCCCTCTCACACTGTGGCAGTCGAGAGAACCGTCAAACTGGTGACAGAGGCATCTTCTAAAGTTATTGGCCGCCAATTTCGTGATCGTTTTATACGCTCTGCACTGAGATCTAGGCAACAAGTGCCAAAGTTTAGTACAAAATCTGCTTTTATCAATAAATTTGACACAGATTCAGACTAAAACAAGCCTGACATATGGTTGGTTGGTTGGGTTGGGCTTGGGAGGAACCCGGAGAGCAGCCACCTCCACGCGGTGGGTTCTGGGGGACCAATACAGGTTAGCTGAGAGCTGCAACAATTTTCACCATGAGCACATACACCATTTCGGTAGCAAATGACGTAACAAATAACTTCCGTTGTATAAATTTTGCCATGAGATGCGTATTTCAGGCGCTAGGTAGACAATTTCACGATTTTAGGCGATTTTCCGAAATTTCAAGGCCGGAGTTGGGGTTGAAGATGGAATTCGATCTCAAAACAAAAAGTTGCATTGGAATCAGGACGTACTAAGGCAACTTTTCCGCACTATTAGAAATCCCTAATCAAAAAAGGTCCGGAATCAACCCACCCTAGTGCCTAGCAATGCCTAAGGCAACGTCATAAAAATGCAACTTGCATTTTATGAAAATAAAATAATTGTTTGTACGGACCAGATGGTCTTCTTAAATATTTAAAGGATTTGAAACGCCCACGAGAGGCATGCCATAAACAAGTTCAGAGTGATAGATCACTAATGATATGGACATCAGAAGGTCTAAAATATGCTTTGGGCCAAAAATAAAATAATTGTTTGTACAGACCAGATGGTCTTCATAAATATTTAAAGGATTTGAAACGCCCACGAGAGACATGCCATAAATAAGTTCAGAGTGGTGCATCACTAATGGTATGGACATCAAAATTTCTAAAATATGCTTTGGGACAGGCAAAATTTATTCGGAAGTTTACACTAATTTGTTGGAAATTGAGCTCCTTGATTTTGCTGGTAATTTGCATGGTGATAATCTAGGTCTTGCTGGAGTGATCTGCGTCAAGTCCAGATTTGTATCCGATCGAGCGTCTGTGTGAAAAAAGTAGAAAAATCTATAAAATGAGACATAATAAGATTATTTTTACTATAAAAACGGGTTTTTATTTTAATTCGTGAATTATACGATACAATAACTAGAACTGAAGATGAGCGTACACTTTTTTGACGCATATACTTGTTTCGGCAAAAGAGTCCAGTTACCTATTTCGTCGCTTGTATGTGTGGCATGGCTAATACCGTTTTCACCTTAGTTCATTGTCAGTAATAGTATTTATAAAAAGTTTCAGTTATTTAAATAATAATTTGTGTGATTTAAAGCAGAGGAGCGTAGACTTAAGTCCGGCAACGGCGATTAAAATGCCCAACCGACTCCGACCTCTATCCAACAAAACTTTTACAGGACTACTCAATATTACTAGCAGTCAAACATAACCTTTCTATGAGCACCCTTTGCGTGTAATCAACCACATTCCGGTAGCAAAAAATGACACTGCAAAAATTGCATTAACGACATGTCTACCGTACAACAAGTCTCATTTAGAGGAGGGTAATGTGGGGACCTAACATATCTTGCATCACAATTTCTTAAATCATTATTATTCGATTTCTTTTCACGTCAATATTTGAAGGAATATTACACCGATGTAACTGTTAAATTATTACAATTATCTTAAGGTGAAGTTGTCTAAGAACTTCTATTTCTTCTACATACTTCCAAATCTAGTTCCTGTATGGAAACTTCTTCTTTTGTGAAGGGTATTCTAGATTCGGGGAAAACAATGATAGCGGTTTTATTGTTTAGTCTCAGTAATTGTGTTTTTACACGGTGGATTTTTTACAGAAATCATTGTGTAAAAGTACAAGTACATACTATCTACAATTGCTCTGACTAATAAATTTGCTTTTGTTACCAAAAAGGGAGTTCCTCTAAGTTAGTGCAATGAACTTCTTTTTCTTTATTAGCGTAGACAATGGAATGTTCCAAGCCAAGTCCTTCTTCACTTGATAATTCCAACGTAGTGGAGGTCTTCCTCTTACTCTGCTTCCCCCGGCGGGTACTGCGTCGAATATTTTCAGAGCTGGAGAGTTTTAGTCCATTCGGACAACATGACCTAGCCAACGTAGCCGCTGTCTTTTAATTCGCTGAACTATGTCAATGTCGTCATATATCTCATACAGCTCATAGTTCCATCGAATGCGATATACGACGTGGACAACGCGCAAAGGACCATAAATCTTTCACAGAAATTTTCTCTCGAAAACTCGCATCATCAACTCATCAGTTGCTCTCATCGCCCAATCCTCTGCACCATATAGCAGGACGGGAGTTTTGAGTATACAGTTTGCTTTTTATTAGTCGAGAAAGGACTTTACTTCTCAATTTCCTACTCAGTCCGAAGTAGCACCTGTTCGCAAGAGTTATCCTGTGTTGGCTTTCCAGGCTGATATTTTTGGTGGTGTTAACACTGGTTTCAAGATAGGCGAAATAATCTACGACTTCAAAGTTATGACTCTCAACAGTGACGTGGGAGCCAAGTCTTGAGTGCGACGACTATTTGTTTGATGACAGGAGATATTTCGTCTTGCCCCCGTTCACTGCCAGACCCCTTTGATATCAATATCATCAGCATACGCCAGCTATTGTATACTCTTATAAAAGATTGCATCTGCTCAATTTAGATCTCCAGCTCGAATTATTTTCATCAGCAGCAGAAAGAAGTCGCACGATAGGGAGTTATCTTGACTGAAACATCGTTTGATGTCGAGCGGCTCGGAGAGATCCTTCCCGATCCTGACGGAGCTTTTGGTGTTATTCAACGTCAGTTTGCGCAGCATTATTAGCGGGGATATTGCGGCATAAAGGCAGCTCCTTTTCGTGCTGTCGAAAGCAGCTTTAAAATCGACGAAGAGATGGTGTGTGTCGATTCTCCTTTCACAGGTCTTTTAGAAAATTTACCGCATGGTGATTATTTGGTCAGTTGTTGATTTGCCAGGTCTTAAGCCACACTGATAAGGTCAAATCAGTTTGTTGATGGTGGGCTTTAATCTTTCACACAAAACGCTGGGTAGAATTGTGGGGTTTCCTTTTCTATAGACTGGGTAGAGCACACTTAAATTTCAACATTTGGGCTTACTTTCGTCCGACCATATTTTACAAAAAAAGCTGATGCAGGCTCATTCACCGCGTTTGAATAGCTTGCTCGGCTATCCATCGGTCCCCGCCGCTTTGTTGTTCTTTAGGCTGGTAATATCTATTCGAACTTTTTCATGGTCGGGGAATTGAACGTCTTCTACATCGGCATCGATTGGCAAATCGAGTTCGCCTCCTCCTGGCGTTGTAAGTTCACTGCCATTCAGCAAGCTGGAGAAGTGTGTATGCTCCGTTCTTGAAACCTTCTGTAAGCCGCCGCATTTTTTCGTAGAATTTTGGAGCATTACCCCTGTCGGACGGCTTATCAGGCCCTTCATACTTACGCATTTCTGCCTCTATATTCTTCTGTCTGCAAATTCGTCTCGCTTCCCTCTTCAACTCTCGATATCTTTCCCATCGCGGACGTGTTGTTGTCGATTGCGACGTTGCGAGGAAAGCAGTCTGCTTTCTGTGCAAGCCGAGTAGAAAATCGTTCGTCGGCGTGTTGTGAATGTAGCTTCTCGACGTTGACCCTTCCATGTGTTTGTTGTCGTGCTTTTTTGGCTGCGCAGAGGTGGGTGCGAATCGTGGCTGCAACAAGATAGTGGTCCGAGTCGATGTTAGGAGGTCGGAGTGCACGCGCATCTAGAACACTGGAGACGTGTCTTCCGTTTATCGTGGTTTTTCGATCCGGAGACAGCCAGGTGACTTGATGAATTTTCTTATGCTGGAATCTAGTACTACAGAATAACCATATTTTGGGCCCCGGTGAAGTCAATCAGCCTCGATCCATTTAGGAATGCTTTAGTGCCAAAGATACCTTCTTTGCCCACCCTGGCGTTAAAATCACCAAGAACGAGTTTGATATCGTAGCGGGAGTAGCTCGCATAAGTGCGCTCCAAGCACTCATAAAAGGCGACTTTTGTCACATCGTCCTTTTCCTCCATCGGTTCGTGTGCGCAAATCAGCAATATGTTGAATAACCTCGCTTTGATGCGGATTGTGCTAGAGGTTTATCCACCGTGGTGAATTATCAGTCTCTGTCTCTCGATAGAGTCTCTCTCCCACCCCGTATCCCACACCAAATTTGCGCTCCTTTATATGGCCACTGTAGTAAATGCCACACTCGTCTCAGTCCTTGTAAGGTCTATCGCATTTCTTGGACGGCGGTGATGTCAGCCTTCACGCTAACAAGAGCATCAACCAGTTGGGCAGCGGCACCTTCTCTATTAGGAGACGGGACATTCCAGGTGCATGCCCTCAATTCGTAGTCCTTATTCCATTTGCCATGGTCGTCATCAAAAGGTTTGTCCCTCATCCGAGGCTTGATGTTTCTCTTCATTGGGTGCGTTTTTTACGTGGCGAGTTCCAAACGCAGCGCAGAACCCTGTGTAGGGAATATTTCCCTTTCTCTTTTTAGCTCGCCGTCGACCGCATGTTCTTAGGCTACCCAGAGGATTCTTGGTCTAAAATCGGAAGTCGTAAGCTGTTTCTGGCCACTCCCAAGTGAATGATGATCAGAGAGCTTTCCTCACTTGTGTGAACTTTTACACACGACTTTATCCTCCGAGTGATCCATCCTGTAGTGAAATGAATACATTTTGCAAAAACTAAATTTGGTAAACAAAATGTGAAATAAAAACATATTTCACTTTAAATGTTATAAATCGTGTAAAAATTAAAAATTGTTTTATTTTCAAGCCGTGTACAAAAAATTAGGTGTGTCTATACAATACAAATAATTTCGACACACTGTTTTTTTTACTATTTTATCGAATTTTGTTTCATATATTTAGGATGAGGGTGCATAAGTGCTTAAAGCATAATAAAGAGAAATAAAACCAAATTCCATCTGGAATTTGTACGCTACTGTTGTTTACCCACCCGAATGCTTACGCAAAAATTATATTAAGGGCAGTACATAAAACTTAATTTGTTATAGCACGTGGAAAAGGCTTTGCAACAAGTGGATAGAGCATAAACAGCCGGGCTCTTATCTAGAAATCGCAGAAAAATAATGTGCTCGTTTGACTCAGTGTTGAAATATCACGTCACTGCATAACATGACATCTAATATGTTGTTATACCCTTGCAACATATTGCTATAGACTATAATAAATTTGTGCAATTAACAGCTGTTTGTTTATCCTAAAATAATCATGTTAGATATTGGGTTTTATATTTATAAAAATTGTCAGGATCATGAGACAAGTTGAAATCCGAGTGACTGTCTGTCTGACCGTCTGTGCAAGGTATTAATTAAGTAAAAATTAAGATATCTTAAAGAAAATTTCTATAATTAGATATCTTAACGAAGATGTGGTACATGTGTTCCTTAGCAAAGGTGAGGATGAGTTCGTAGATGGGTGTAATCGGACCATTGCCACACCCACAAAATCCCGTTAAACGAAAATTTATAAAGTGCCATAACTAGGCACAAAATTAAGATATAAAACTGTAATTTGGCTCAGGGAATCGCAATAGCAAAAAGCACTTGTGGGCTAAGAGCTTTGAAGAAATTGGCGTGGCCCCATTTAATGTACATATCTCCTAAACCACGTAAAATACAATAGCCGCTCAGGATAAAGACCTTTAGCAGCTCTACCGACACTGTAAAAATGGATGAAATCAGAAGATAACCTCGCCCTCGCAACATATAACGATACTGTTAAAAACTGTTAAAAGTGATATAAATCAATTAAGCTTGTCGATTTCGGTGAAAACCCATATCTCAGGACCTGCCCGACCGATCTCCACCAAATTTAGTAAATAACATTATCTTGTCATTATGTTACAGTGCGAAAATGAGCGAAATGGGACTGCACCACACCCACTTCCCATATAACACAATTTTGTATTCTATCACTTTCCAGTATGCAAATCAAGTACTAATAAATGTAACGGTCTGCCATGTTATGGGTAAACATTTTCCAAATAGTACGAAAAGTATTCAAGTAAGTGGATCAAAGTTCCAATTGTGAAACTTTTATCGGCCCGTTTTTGAGATATATAACTTAAATGCAGAGAAAATAATTTGTAAATAATATTATGTGTGTGTATGAAAAATGGGAGAGCGTGTTTTTTAGTTATCTTTGCACCAAAAATAAATAAAATCGAGTGAAAACTTGTGTTACCCCACATAACTAACAAACCTTATGCACCAGAAGGTATTTCCCTAGCTTTGATCGTAGCAAGTTGCAAAAGTATGAAATGTTCGGTTACACAAGAACTTACCCCTTTCTTACCGGTTTTGAAATTAAATTTCTAACAAGTTTTTAGCTCTTATTGTGTCGCGTGCTGCAAATCTTGATTACCTTATCGGCAGTTCACGGTGACGCATGTCAGCAAAATGACACCATTCCACCACTATAGCATAACCAATGTTAGCACCAGATAAAATGAAAACTCCTGGGGGTGCTAGTGCAGTGTTCGCTTTTGTCGATACTCTCTTATACCTACATATTTCTTGCATACATATTTAATATATCACGAACTCCCTGTCATACTAATAGTTAACACAATATTTTCAATGCTGCAAGGGAAGAAAATTATTTGATAGTTCTTTGCTATTTGTAAACCGTATTTAACAATTCAATTCAAATGGGTATGTTCAAATTAAATCAAATCAGTACTCCAAATTATGACCTTTAATAATTTCTTTCTGAAATGCCAACCCGCAATTTTGAGTGATTATTTGTAATCTCCAACTATAGGCATCTTCCGCCATTTTCAATTTATTATTTTGATTTTATTGCTACATATACAAAACAATTTTTATTATTCTTAGCAACAAGTCTGATATATACATATTATAGTAGGCATAGGAATGTGTATTCAAAATATTAATTTAGAATGAACCGAACATTTGCTTTTTTTTGAAATCGAATCTCCTTATTTATGAACTACAAAACGTTATCTCCGTGAATTACTTGTATATCGAAATTCATTCGAAAGTATATTGACAGCACCACATACTTTGTACAACAGCACATACTATACATGTATCGCAGAATCGCCAGCACTATCCACACTAATGCCTATTGTCTGATTATCCCCTAAGTTGTAGTAGTTTCCTTTCAGAACAGTAGCTCTCCTACGACTGCCGTCATCAAATAGTGCGAAGTAGTGGTGGTCGTATTGTCGATGATTGTAATGATCGGAGATAAATATAATGAAACGTTGATAATATCATCATCGCAGATTTCTTATTGTGCCTGTGTGAAAACAATCGTATGAATATTGACTAGCACGCTTTACGACTTACTGCACGTTTATCTGCTTTCATTTGAGTTTGATGATAGTCACGCTAGAGTTTTTCCATCGCTTGTACATACATACATATACATAATAACAACTCTATGTAGAAATTCACCCTTTTAATGCCTTGAACTGAGTATATTAAGTTTTCCGCAAAGCCTTTTGCGATATCATTTCGAAATTTTGCTCACGTCATTTAAGTGCTTATATGGACATTTTTTTTTTTTATTTGATAGGATATAACGGTTGGTAAACGTACTTTTTCGATAACCTCTTTTTGACAGATCACGCCTGAATTGAGTCAAGCTGTCATGTTATTTTTGTTCAGTATTGTTTGGCATTGTACGGACCATCTGAGTCGTAGCATTAGCGGCAAACATTTGAAGGAGATAATCTTCAAAAAATAAATGTCAAAGAATGTTATTTCGATGGATAATAAACATTTCCCATTATATTATTTAGGTATCCTCGAAAAGGATCATTATTTAATATCTTCACAAAAGTTGGTATGCGTTATTGCCCATCTCCAAAGAAATTGTTCAGATCGAATCACTACAGCGTATGGCTGTCATACAAACTGAACGATCGGAATCAAGTGTTTGTATACAATTTTTTTTTATTTGACGAGGTGTCGTGATAAAATTTAGCATGAATTGCATCCTAAAGCAACGCTAAAATGTCTGAACAAAACTTTCCGATCGCACCACTATAGAATAGATCTAAACGATCAAAATTAAGAGCGTAAATGGAAAGATTTGCTAATTGTCGAGGCATTATATTATCCAAAGCAAATCTTTGAGAAAATTTTCAAGATCGCATTATTATATGGTAATACGAGTATCATATGATGATATAAACTGTACGATAACAAAGAAGGTAGGGCTAAGTTCGGTTATAACAGAACATTTCATACTCTTACAACATGTAGGGACCAAAGCAAAGAAATATCTTTAGGAGTTGGCAAAACTTTGTTTTAAAAAAAAATTTAGAAAGAATTCAACATTCACTGTTCGGCAAAATGAATTGCACATCATTAATCATAAACTCAATTAGTTTTCTAAGTAGATTTGACTTCTCGTTAGCGAAAATTATATTCAAATGATGTGACATAAACTCAGCCGAAGGGATAAATTTAAAATATAGTCTTTAGTTGAAGTGAAAAATGTCAACTAAAGGATCGGTATCAAAGACGAACCCAATGCCTTACATGTTAAGCGCTAAACACCATTAGAAAACCTGACACACTAATTTCAAGTGTCACACATTTTAACCAACTGAAACGTTTCAAAGTCAAGTGAAAAGGAAATCGTTAAATAGGTTATATTTGGGGTAGAAAAAGGACTGCGCTGACTGCTCTAATTATTTACATTGCTTGTATATTTGTGAACATATTTTCAAGCAATTAATAAAGTTATATGCATAACTCATACACTCATACAGATGCAATCGTCTTATGTTTTTTTAGAACAACGAAAATATGACAAATTGGAATCGGAATAATACATCAATTTTACATATACATATATGTATTTTCGGTATTAAACAATAATATGTATATCCATGTTAAGTGATAAAACGGTATCAAGGAAACTTAAAGTTTGAAAATAATTTATTATGTAGTATTGACCTGATTTTATTTTGGCAATACCACATATTATTGCTTTTCCCTCTAACTTTAAAGCGGCCGTTCAATATGTGGAATATTTTAATGAAATTAATGCGAAAATTTTTTCTGCTAAGGCAAAACTGTTGAAGTGAGATAAAATACAAATCGGCTGAAACAAGTGTTTTACTTTGCCACCCGCCAACATTTGGAACTATTTGTAGTACGAGCCGTAATATTATATTTCATTTCAAGCAAGTTCACTCAGCACAGCACTGTTTTAATCTGGAAATCATGTATCGAATAATTTATCAGGACCTGACTATGGGTTATGTAAAATAACATTACTGTTTCTTACTATTTTTGCGTTGCTAAAACTGGAAATGATAGTAAAAATTTCCTAACACTTAGAATTTTTTGTTTTGTAGTCAGGGCGTGTAGGGTCAAACAACCACCATTTACTAAAATGACAAAAGTAGCTGTATGTGAGTAACATTTTTGCACTCAAACTTGTAATCCGGACACCCCAAATTCTTGGCAATCCAGCCGCAAATTTTTCGTCCAGATTTGTTGAATAGAGTAATTTTGCGACTCTGATGTTGGAAGCTGTTTCTTGCTAATTTTGTGTTTGTAAAATAGTAAAAAGGTATTTCCCTTTTAGCTCATCAGTCGTAATTTTTTCCTTCAAATTTGTTAAGTAAGTAGACACAAAATAATAAAAAAATTCCTATTCTTTTTCTATACAATTTTATTTTTTTTTTGGAGCTTTTATACTAAAACCACATCGTATTCATTTCATCTAATAATAGTACATAATACGTACGTATATTGATTTCTAGAATATGATGAAAGTAGTCTATAACCCTTTTGTTTAAATTTTTAATAGTTGCGAGATCGAATTAAAAAATTTTATTATTTCAATAACATTGGGTTGAGCGTTACGTATTGGAACAACTCATCGATATACATTTTGTAAACAAATTGTTTGCAAACTTAAAATGTAAAAATTCATTTTTAAATTCACATTTCGTAATCTATGATTTTTTATAAATATTTTTTTTTTATCACTTTATTAATGCAAATATTTCTAACATAAATAATACACAAAATTATAATAATATAAAGAACAAAAGTGAATAACCATGAAAATTCAAAAAAACTTAAAATAGTAGTATTAAAACTGGATAAAAATAATTAATATTTGGTATGGCGACTATTAGCGTCTATTAGATCTCGCAGATATCGGGAATCATAGTTTACAAAATACGAATTTAAAACTGAATTTGCATAGTTTTTTTTATTTACTAAACAATTAATTGATAAACTTGTTTCAAACCACTTCGAGCGTTGGGAATGACTAATGTTGTAAATTTCTTTCAAACCCATGGTGAATAAAAGCATGAGGCGAAAAACTGCTGTTGCTTTCCAACTTGGTTTTGTGAGCTTGTTGAGGAAAGGCCAGTCTCCATGACTGTGGGGCCGCCACTATTATTGCATACCGTAGATGAATCGGTGGCCGTTGCATAGCCATATCCCAGTTGAGAGTAATTGTGCATGGTACTAGCTGCCGTACTACTGCTACCGCCATCATCGTTGGGTGCACCTAGTTGATGGCTTATTGGACTGCTAGTTGAGTTGCGAGTCGATAATATGGTGGTGTTATTAAGGTTTGTCGTCGTAGTTGCCTCACTATCGCAATTTATGACAGATATCGAGCTGTCGCTGGTAACTTGAGGCAAGGCAGAAACATTGTTTGAACAAGCTGTTGGTAGCGGTAATGGTGGTTGCAGCCCCACCGTTTGTTCATAACTTTTAACTGTCGTATCATAACCTCTGCTTACCAACTGCTGATTTGTGTTGGCAGTTGAGATAGAGCTACGGCTCCCAATCATTGCACTGCTACTACTATGTCCACCGCCTACAGACGGTATGCCGAAACTTCCAATCATTGCATGGTGATGCGGAGGAGGTGGAAGGGGAGCTCGAAGCGACATATGGCACTGATATAGTGAGGGCGGGGTTAAGTCACGTTGCTGAGAAATTGGTGATCCGGGCATCGGTGACATTGAGGGATGCGTGAAGGATGACATAGACGCCATTGAACTGTTATGAGCGATAGAAATAAGTCCCATAAATGCATATTTTGATTAAGTTAAATTTGACAATAAAAATATAACTCAGAGTTTTTCCTTTAAAATTCTCTTATCGTATATTAAAGTGATTGTTTCTTTCGTAGACTTACTGCCTGTACGACTTTGCTGTGTTAACTAGTACAGTCGAGGTCTCTTTCTCATGTCAATTACTAATACAGGTACGTAATACGTAATTTTTATACTCTTGTATTATTATTATTATTATTGTATTATAATTTTGTTCAGCTAACGATTGTACGTGTCACCTAAAACTAATCGAGATAGATATCGGGGACTGATATAAAATTTTCAAAATTAAGAGAAAAGTTGAAATCCGGCTGACTGTCTACCTGTCCGTTAGTGCAATCTGCAACTTGAGTAAAAATTAGATATCTCGATGAAACTTGGTATGTGGGCTCCTTAGTGCAACAAAAATTTGAGTGCGCAGATTGGTGTAATCGTACCACTGTCACGCCCACAAATCGCTATTAACCAAAAATATGTAAATGTAATATATAACGGTACTGTTAAAAATTACTGAAAGCGTGATAAATCAATAATTAAACACGCCACAAACATAAAATTTTACCACCGAGATGGTATGAGAGAGCTTTATGAGAGTTGGTGTGAAAATTGGAAAATTGGCGTGGCACCGCCCGCCTTTTGGTAAAATCCCATACCTCGAGATCTGACTGACCGATTTCGACAAAATTTAGTACGATTTCTTCAGAATTTTCTTCACATTCTTATGTCACATTGTGAAAATGGACAAATTCGGATAACAACAACGCCTAATTCCCATATAGCACAATTTTTAATCCCACTTGATTCTTTCACTTTCCAGTACAGAAATCGAGAAGCTATTAATATAACGATATAAAACTATGCAAGAATAATAAGCAAATAGTTAGACCCCGGTACCTATAGTTGAGTTGTGATCGAAAATTTCGGTCAATATGTGATATATAAAATTAAAATTAAGGGATATTCCTTTTCTTATGATGGTATGTTTGTTTGTCAAAAATGGTTTGAATCGGACTAATACTTCTCTTATACGGGGCATTTAATATAAAGATTTTCTAACTTTCCGATGATTTTGTGAAGCTAATATCGGCCAATATGTGAGTTATCTCAATATATGTATCTTTGTGCCTAAAATAACAAATTTGAGCGAAAACTTGGCCTAGGCCCTATATAACTAATATCAGGATTTTCGAATATACGGCTGACTTTACCCCATATGATTGGTTTTACACCTTAAAGTATTTCCCTGTCTTTGATTCTTGCAATTTGCAAGATTATAAAATGTTGTTGTTGTATCTGAACTTAACCCTTCCTTACTTGTTAGTAATATTTTTATTCATATATGACGAATACCTATAAGTTTCACTCATGGCCATTGTGGAATGATGATGTATTGGGTACATAGCCCCCATAGAGCTGCTAAATCCGTTGTTCAAGTTAAGCCGAGGTGATAACGTCGGTACAATGGATCCATCTAAATGGTGTGTATGATGTGCCGCCGCATGATATGTATGCACTGCTCCAATGGGCGCACATCCAGTGCTCACTGTTGCACTAAGTCCCATCACTCCTGTACTACTACGTTCAATGGAATGTCCACCTACCAAATTTGTAACACTTGTACCGCTGGTGTTACTGCTACCTGATGATGATTGCTGTCCGCCTCCAAGATGATCAGGGGTACCAGCTCCGCTACCTCTAACAGAAGTACGTACTGCCACGGTTGTAGCAGCTACTACATCACCTGTAGAAACTGAGTTATGAGCTAAGGGGGGTGTGGATATTACGTCATCTGGAATCGGTGCATCTGTTGTTGGCGTAGCATAGCCGAAATAATCAAAAAAAAGGCGTGCTTTTTTACTCATTTAGTATACTTGGTTTCTAGAAATCTATAATTGCTAGTTAATATACTTACTTCCACTAGGCAGTACCGTGGCGCCGCCGCTACCGTTCATACTGCTTCTGTTGGGGCTGTCTGTGACGGAGGTGGCAGATATAGACGAACCCGCCAGAGTTGAGCTGGGTGTTCGGCGTTGATTACGTAATTTTTCCTCACGTCGCCATTTAGCGCGGCGATTAGAAAACCAAACCTGTATTCGGGCCTCTGGCAAACCAATTATACCAGCCAGACGCTCACGCGCAAAAACATCAGGATAATGGGTGCGTTCGAATTCTGCACACAGTTGTATATACGTAAATCGAAAATAATTATTTATATTTGCATTTTGTTTTTATAATTTTAAGAAGGAAATATACCTTTTTCTAAACTATCAATTTGCTCATTGGTGAAGGAAGTACGATTCCTCTGTAGTTTGCGTTTAAGTATTAATCGAGCTTGATCGTCATCATTTGCACCTACATTCGACATACCACCATTAGAATTTTCGCCCTCACCCGAACCGGTTTCATCTGAGTGATGACCATCCAGTTCTGTAAAAATAAAAAAGAGACTTTCGTCAATACGTACTGACAATATCAATTTTTTCATTGTGATATGTTATTTTCAGGAAGACATGCTCTCCGATTTTCATTAAGCTACCTCACAAATTGATCGATATTTTCGGTAAAAAGTAAGCCACTGAATTCTATATTTCGGTATCTGAGGACTTGTGCGGCTATGATCCGATTTAGTCATTTTGTGACGTCTGATCGAAAACCTAAAATACTCTTTGGGTGCAAAGTGTTATTCCTACAGATTTGAAGTTGCGCCATATTGAAATCATTGAATTACATTTTTACGCACCAATTTTTTTGAAATTAATCGGGCAGTTCTGGAGATATGTGACTTCATCTGACTTGGGATGGTAACATTTTTTCCCCATTGCTTCTCTTAACATCTTTAAGAGCTTCTTAGCTGTAAAATTTAGTGTTCCTAGCGTATTTATTTTCCCAATTATGTCGATTTTAGAAATCTTGATTAAAACCGTTGTATAGGGAGTGGTCGAGCTATTCAAACACGGCGGGAACTGATAAGGAGTATGCATCAGCTTCTTTGTAAAATATGGTCGGACGAAAGCATGCCCAATGATTGTAATTTAAGGTGCTATGCCCAATCCAAAAGGAGATCCCACAATCTGCGCCAACTACCGTGGGATATGTCTTCTCAACATAGAGTATAAGGTTCTATCGAAGGTATTGTGTGAAAGATAAAAGCCCACCGTCAACAAACTGATTATACCTTATTATTGCGGGTTTAGWCCTGGCAAATCAACAACCGATATTCAACATGCGCCAAATTTTGGAAAAAACTTGTGAAAGGAGAATCGACACACACCATCTCTTCGTCGATTTTCGACAGAACGAAAACCCATTGCCTTTCTACCGCAATGTCTGAATTTGGTATCCCCGTAAAACTAATACGGCTGTGTAAACCGATGTTGAGCAGTCAGGATCGGCAAGAACCTCTCCGAGCCAACTTCTTCAACCTGCTGCTGAAGAAAATAATTCGAGCTGCAGGTTTTAATCGAGCAGATACAATCTTTAATAAGAGTGTACAGCTGCTGGCGTATGCCGATGATATTGATATAATCGGCTTCAACACCCGCGCCGTTAATTCTGCTTTCTCCAAACTGGACAAGGAAGAAAAGCGAATGGGTCTGGCAGTGAACGAAGGCAAGATGAAATGTCTCCTGTCATCAAACAAACAGTCGTCGCACTCGCGACTTGGCTCTCACATCACTGTTGACAGTCATAACTCTGAAGTCGTAGATAATTTCGTCTATGTTGGAACCAGTATAAACACCACCAGCAATGTCAGCCTGGAAATCCAACGCAGGGTAACTCTTGCCAACAGGTGCTACTTCAGACTGAGTAAGCAATTACCAAACTCTATAAGTCACTCATTATTCCAGTCCTGCTATATGGTGCAGATGCGTGGAGGATGACAGCAACTGATGAGTCGACGTTGGGAGTTTCGAGAGAAAGGTTCTGCGAAAGATTGATGGTCATTTGCGCGCTGGCCATTACGAATATCGCATTCGATGGAACGATGAGCTGTAAGGCATATACGACGACATTGACATAGTTCAGCGAATCACAAGACAGCGACTACGCTGGCTAAGTCATATTGTCCGAATGGACGAAAACACTCTAGCTCAGAAAGTAGTCGCAGTACCCACCGGAGGAGGCAGAGGAAGAGGAAAACCTCCACTCAGCTGGGAAGAACAGGTGGAGAAGGACCTGGCTTCGCTTGGAATCTCCAATTGTTGTTAACTCGGCTATAATCGGGTAAGCGGTGTCTATGCCAGTAAAAAAGAAGAAGTTTTATATACATACGGACGGATACACAGAGTATCCACCATGTTGCGAGAATATATTCAAGAAAATCTTCATAATGGGGATATAATGGTTCTGGTAATTCGTGTACCCATTTCACCCATTTTCGCCAACCCCTTATAGTTTAACTAAGAATTTATTTAATTCATTTGTGCCAAATTAAAGTCAACATGAAATTTGGGCATCCTCATCCTTTTATAAACTGTTGTCACCAACTAACATTTTGTGAGGAATCTTTAAAAAGAAATAAGCCGAACCCTATATTCGGTATCAGGGGACTTAAAATGTTATAGTCCGATTTTGACTATTTTGAGTTTTAAGGTATATTTTAAAGCAATAGTTATGGAAGGCTTCTCCATATCTCATATCTTCATTGGTGCTTTTACGTAATGTTAGCACTGCGTAAGCCGCTTTAAACATATAAAACATACATTTGTTTTCACATAGTTTTTGCACTGCCCAGGCCGCTTTGAACATATAAAACAACAAGTAAGGAAGGGCTAAGTTCTGGTGTCACCGAACATTTTATACTCTCGCATGATAAAGTGATAATCGAGATTTCAGGCGTCGTTGTGAACCGATTTCATCCATATTTGGTACATGTCATCAGGGTGTTAAGAAAATATTATGTACCGAATTTCATTGAAATCATTCGAGTACTTCCTGAGATATGGTTTTTGGTCCATAAGTGGGCGACGCCACGCCAATTTTCAATTTTTAAAAAAGCCTGGATGCAGCTTCCTTCTGACATTTCTTCCGTAAAATTTAGTGTTTCTGACGTTTTTTGTTAGTCGGTTAACGCACTTTTAGTGATTTTCAACATAACCTTTGTATGGDAGGTGGGCGTGGTTATTATCCGATTTCTKCCATTTTTGAACTGTATATGGAAATGCCTAAAAGAAACAACTCAATACAGTTTGGGTGACATAGCTATAGCAGTTTTCGAGATATGTACAAAAAAGTTAGTAGGGAGCGGGGCTACTCCCACTTTTCCAAAAAAATTACGTCCAAATATGCCCCTCCCTAATGTGATCCTTTGTGCCAAAGTTCATTTTAATATTTGATTTCAATGAAATTTGGTACATAATATTTTCTTAATACCCTGATGACATGTACCAAATATGGATGAAATCGGTTCACAGCCACGCCTGAAATTTCGATTATCACTTTATCATGCGAGAGTATGAAATGTTTGGTGACACCCGAACTTAGCCCTTCCTTACTTGTTTTTTTTTTAATGTTTCCCCATGTTTTTTACATAAATTTTTCATAACATTGTCAATAAATTTAAAAAAATTATGAATCTCAAATAAAGGAAAAGAAAATGCAAAAAAAATTAAATTTGAAAAAAGATTACCCTACTGACCCCTTAAACATATAAAACACTCATTCGTTTTTACATAATTTTATCGCTGTCCAGCCCGCTTTAAACATATAAAACAAAAATTTGTCTTTATTGTTAGCCGGCATGTATAAAACGGTTTGTACTAATCAATAAATAGTATAAAACAGAGTCGCGTTTTCTGTCCTTATGTCCCTTTGTATGCTTAAATCTTTAAAACTACGCAAGGGTTTTTGATGCAGTTTTTTTCAATAGATAGAGTGATTGAAGAGGAAGGTTTATAAGTATTATAACATCTTCAAATAGTGGAGAAACACCTTTTTCCGTTTACATTGGAAACGCAGGCTGATCAAGATTTATTAAAACAATGTACTAAGTATTATACACATTGAAAAGGTCTACAGAAACTCAGTGATGGTACACATACATATGTCCATCTCTTATAGATACTCCCCAATATCATTTTTTTGGCTTTTGCTTTTCACGACAAATAATGGCTAATGTTCGAGGCAATTTTAACCAATATAGCATTAATACTTCAATTAAATAGCTTAAATACAATGTATATTTAATATATATCTGTATTGTCCCTTTACTGCATATGATTTAAATGGATATTTTCGAAGATTTTACATATTTCAGAATTGCGGGACGTAGCGTTTGCGGCGGTACAGGGTGGCCAGGGCGACGGGAGCATGGCTAAAAAAAAGCTCGTCGGAAACCTCGGTTCTCTCTATAATACTTTGAATTTAGCACGCATTTATTATCGCAGTTCTCAAACTGATCCTTCCTCAAAAATAATACAATTGCTAAATATGTGGAATAGTAGAAAAGAACTGTAACTAAAAACGCAGTGCAATAGATTATAATTTGGTCAGTTGATGAATATTATACCACGTGCATCCCAAAAAACTGGTTTCATATTTTTTCTAGCCGACTTTTTCGTCTTTCCAGGCTTGAGAACCGGTTTATCAGGTGCAGTCCACTGGAATGATTGTCCACCAGTGTCACCAGTGTGAAATGATGGAACCACGTTTATATTGTCACACATCGTTGCGAAATTCGGTTTTTTTACAATTACAGAGCACTCAAACACTTCTCAGAAATAGTTATTCGTTGTTTTGGTTGGATTATAAACTTACGAGGTAACCACTTTGAGAGACAGAGCTTTCTTAGGGCGTCATTGTCCTCGGTGCTCATTTCGCTTCTTTCCAACTTAGCAAACCTCTTTCCAAATGTTGATTTCCCTGTTGCAGAGCCTAAACCCAACAGTATTTTCCCCCAAAACGCAATGCTTTATTAACAGACGAATTGCTTTATAATCCATTTTTTTGTAAACTAACACAAATTGCTTGCAAAAATGCTATATTTCATTAACTAATAATAGAAATCATGAAGATGGTAGTAATATTATTAATAGTTATAGTCAGCCACAGTGCAATCTTTTCTACGGAAATTCTTGATCCAGAGATAGATCCAGAATTATATGAAGTGTTGGAAACCAGTATGGTACATGCACCTTGCAAACACCACAATCACACTTCGGTTTGTATGTCTGACAATAAATTCACGAAACGTTTAATGACTTAAACTCAAAGATTCAAAGTCGAATTCCGGGAGGTTTGCGCTTATACAAATCGATCGATCGTCTGGACAATGAAGACGAAGCCGTGAACTGTCCAGTGGAATTTATAAAATCTTTGTAGAGACTTGGTATGCCGCAGCATCATTCGCGTCGCAAAGTTGGATCTGTCTGCCGAAAGCTTTTAATGGAACCCGACTAACTGTGACGCAGCTATCGAATAGAAAGGGGCGGAATGCTTGATTCTACGAATTCCTTTGAGTTACCATTTCAGTTTAAACGGATTCAGTTTCCAGATAAAATCGCATTTGCGATGACAATCAATAGGACATAAAGATAATCGCTAGAAGTCTGTGGCATAAATCTGGAAATGCTCTGTTTTTCACACGGTCAGATATATGTGGCGTCTTCACGATCTGGAAAACCCTCTTCTCTGTACATTTACGCACCGGAACAGAAAAAAAAGTGTTGCTTATCAAGCTGCGGTACATTGAAAAAATGTAGAAGAATCGCAAATAAGTGATTTTCAACCATTGCTGTTAAATTTGGATTACGATTAGTAATCAATTAGATTAAATTTGAAAAGGAATGGTATTGATTACATAATTCTCTTTTTAACAATTCCTGGTTATTAATTAATTATGATTACAAATAATCAAAAAATAACTAAGATTAGTTAGGATTACTAGAAAATAATCAAAAATAATCAAAAGTAATCAAAAAAGTAATTGGCTACTTTCACGGATTATTTTTGATTATTTTCGATTATTTTTAAAAAAATTTGAAAACTCATCATTTTGTACTTACATTTCGTTTTGAAAAATTTGCATTGAAAACATTTTGAACAAATAAAACAAAATTAGATAGTTTTTGTATACAAAACAAAGGTGTAATCACTTCAATAACAAAACAACCAATAACATTTTAGTACTTCCTAAATCAAAAAAAAGGGAAAAGTTCGTGGAAAAATAATAAAGAAAAGAAATACATTCAATTCACAAAAAAACAGTTTTATAATTTACATATATTTACAATTGGCCTTCACTACAACTAATTTTTCAAAAGAAAAATCAGACAATGATTGCCGCCTTGGACTGTTGACGATCCCGGCAAATGAAAACAGTCGTTCAACTGGAGCTGAAGACGTTAAGGGCATGTTAAAAAAAATAAATGCCTCCCATACCCTCCCATAAAACATATTTTTGGTAAATCTCGTCAGCACTTGCATTGTCATTTAAATAGCTGAAGAACTGCTGTTTTATTATGGATCGTTGGTCAACTTTAATCTGTTCTTGTGGAGAAGAACTTACTTCAGTTTCATCATCTGCAAAGTCAAATCTTTAAAATGAAAAACAAAATAAATGTACGCATAAGCTCACCTTCATCACTGAAA
>NW_017535964.1:95813-107040 GCF_001853355.1 Bactrocera latifrons | reverse complement strand
GGTTATATTTTCGACAGTTAATTCTGGCAATTCCGGATTTAATCTCAGCAACACCTTGACCCATTTTATTTTGATGCTTTGAGTTAGCACTGTTGCTGCAATTGCAATATTTGCCTCAGGCTTCAACGTGGAATATGGTTGGAACCTTTCTCTTAACCTCTGTTCCATTTTTAAAATAAGAGATGATAACTGTTGCAATTCCTGGGATCTGCATAGCTTATGCAGCCTATTGCTCAGTGTGGCAAAATTCTAATGAGCACTTACGCTATCAAAGGTACATATATTACATACATACATATGTGCAATATCTCTAGCTTATAAGGAAAAGCTAAGCCGACGATACGTAAGCATGCATAAGGTAAGTGTTAGTTTGTAAGTTTGTTTGTAAAATTGAACTAATGTTACTAAATTGGAGTTATTGAAAAGCAATATTTAAGTGAGTACTATTTTTGGAATTGTCAATAGATGGCAAACAAAATCTCACTGACCGTACTTTCGCAATGTTGGTATTAAAGAAAGCAAATAAAAAATAAATTATGTTTGCCTAATTTTAGTGCGGTATAATTAGAAGTCTCTACTCAAATATATGGTTTATTTTGAATACATTTCCTCATACTGCTTCAGCTTATACAAATACTTACGTAGTATTATTTTTATTCTTTAAGAAACAGTGTTATGTTACTGGAAAATGTTCATTATAACTAAAGCTGTTCACTATTACTAAACCTTTAATGGTAGAGCAATTTGTTTTCAATATGAGTAAAGGTTTAGTGATAATGACATTTTTTCCCCTATCACTAAATTTTCAGTGATAATGGATTTTGCTGTTTAACTACCACTGAAGAAATAGAAACCTTATTGTACTTATTTTTTATTGTGCCATGCCCAAACCTGATAACAAGTATGTAAAGTGTAACATAACACTCACAAAAAAATATACGCAGAGAAATATTTACTTTTTACAAAATACAGAATCAATAAGAATGCAACAGGATATCAATTATCAAATCGATGAACACCAGTAGTAACATGAAACACTAGTGCCATAATTTCGCAAAAAAAATAATAATAATCAAAAACAATCAAAAGTAATCTTCGAAGTCAAATTATTTTTCGATTACTTTTTATTATTTCTGATTATTTTTTCGAAATTTTTATTAATCTTGACTATTTTCCGATTATCTCTAATCGTAATCAATTAGTAATCGTCCGAATCTGAAAATAATCGTAATATAATCATTACTTCACCTTTCAAAAAAAAAAAAGAAATCTAATTACTAATTATTATGATTAGTAATCATTACTTAACAGCTTTGTTTTCAACATAATATATAATATTAGTTGCTGATGTCCGATTGGTTTTGAAACTGTAATATTAAGGTAGTATTATGTATACATACCATGCTGTTTTTGATTTAAAATGGTCGTTTAGTTGTTGGATCATGGGATTTCACGCAAAATGAGCGATGTCAAGTTTATTGTCCATCTTTGTACTTTACCAATTAATTAGTAAGTATTTACTACAACCATAATTCAAGTCCATTTATCTAATATAACTCGAAAATGCTTGGGCTTGCCAAAAATTCTATTACAGAGTTTAAAAGGCTTACAACGAGGGTCAGTGGTCAGAATTTCTTTCTGTTGAATATTTCTAGCATATTTTTAATATTGGTCTTACTTCGTAAATTTTTCTAAGTTTACAATTGGCACAAGGAAAACAGAAATTGTGTCTAGGATAATGGATATATCAACCAGATAAATGCCAAGACTTTTTCGAGATGACTTCTAATGGATGCCTACCTCGGCTTCTGCAGTGAAGATATCCTTTTTACAAATGAAAAAATTTTCACTGTTGTACAATTAACTGACAAAAACTACTCAGAAAAATTCCAGAAAAGCCGTTACACTTGACTTCTGTTGAAGAGGTGTTAAAACTGGAGCCAAAACTAACTAGCGGGATGTTTTAGAAAACGTGGTAAGGCTGCTAAGGAAGATTCTACCCCAGCGGACAAGACTGAAACAAAATAATCGTTTTAGATCTTGCGTGAATGCAAAATGTGAGTATTTCGAATTATATTACTATGTGCATTACTAAATAAAATTTACCTTGTTAAAAAATTTATCATAGTTTAATTTTTAACGGCACAAACTAATTTATTTTTAATATACTATTTAATATACTTGTTCATTCAGAGTCAGAGTTTTATATTTTAATCTTCTAATGAGAAATTTGCGGTAATTGTTAGATTGTAACAGGTAAGGTTTCCGGAATTAACGAACCTTGAATGCCCTCATGAACACTTTTGTGGCTGATACACTCAGCTCACTGTTTAATACGCTTTTGTTAGCTTCACTTGTGTGTATGTATGTTTGTTTGTAACTTTTTAAAGTGGTACTGAAACTTAGAATATTTGAGCGACACTGTAGGAAGGCGATAGTAAGTTTAAGCAGCTCACCAAGAAGATGCGCTTAAAAGTATGCAACATCTATATAAAATTAGTTTTGGTGACATTTGAATAGCATATGTATAGTATATACTGAAATATATTTATGTACATCCTTAAAGAAAGTATGCTTTATGAGAATATATGTAGTAAGTATATATATAGTATAGAAATTTTGTAGTAAAAAAAAATTCAGATACTAGTTTTCAAAACGCCTCGAAAAGCAACTGCAGTGGGAAACTCCTTTTTTTAACTTTGGGTTGTCACGTCGATCGGAGAATACGATTTAAGTTATACTCGTTTATATTTCACAATATTGGTAAATAAAATAAGAATTCGTTAAAATTTAAAATACACAAAGAAATATTATTCCTACCTAATATTGGAACCCCTCTACCTATAAAAATGGAAATCGACTGTTAGTTGCTGGAAAAGCTTATGTAGCATTTAGTCGTTGTAGATCTTTGGACGGTATTCGAATTGAAGAACTAGACTTTTCAAAGTTCACAGGTGAAACCCCATGTAACAGTGAAGCTTTAGAAGAAATGATTCGATTAAGAAGTAATAATTCGTAAAGTCGTCAATAGAACTTGGTCGCAAATAATATAATAATTAATCAATGAAAGGTTACAAGTAGATATTAAAGGCTGCCTAATTATCGATTTACTTAACCAATACTACATGGCATAGTTCATATTTTAACATCAAACTAAAAAATTAAAAATAAATATAGTTAAAAAAAACTAAAAAACGCACTTTTAAAGCATATCAAACTAAAAAGTGAAAAATAATTCTTTGTAAAACAATAATAATGCAGGAAAGATTCCTGCAATATTGTGAGAAAAGCGTGGGGTGCTTTGTGACATATTTTTCATATATCGAGCATCCCACGGTGATATTAATATTCTAAAGAACTTTTACCTACCCAAGCACGAAAAAATGGACTTCGAACTAAAGACTCTCTATTCATGCAGAATAATGACCCTAAACACAAGCAAACGTAACATTGAAATAGCCCTGGAGCCTATAGATATCTGTGGAATATAGGAAAGAAAAGAATAATTCGAAACTTAGACCTTTAAATGTTGCATTTCTTCGAATGGCCGTCAATGAGGCTTGGTCAAACAAAATCCCACACATTTTATATAACATATTAGAAAATATTTCTCAGATAATGAACTGTATTCTCTTTCTTCTTTTTCTTTACTGCCGTAGACACCGCTTTAGCGGTTATACCTGAGTTAACAACAGCGTGCCAGTCATTTCCCTAGTTGCCTCCAATTCGAGATACCAAGTGCAGCCAGATTCTTCTTCACCTAATCTCTCCAACCAAGTGGAGGTCTTCCTCTTCCTCTGCTTTCACTGGCGGGTACTGAATCGAAAACCTTCAAAGCTGGAGTGTTCTCTTATCCATCCGGTCACCATGTCACCATGTCACAGCAAAGCCGCTGTCTGTTGATTCGCTGAACTATGTCCATGTCGCCGTATATCTCATACAGCTCATCGATCCATGGACTGCGGTATTCGCCCTTCCTAATGCTCAAAGGACCATAAATCTTTCTTCTCTCGAACACTCCTAAGGCCGACTCATCAGATTAAGTCACTGTTCATGCCTCTGCAAAATATAACACGACGGGGATAACACTGTGGAAAATTTTTGGGATTATTGTCTGGGGGGTGAGAAATTCCAAGTCAGGGTGATGGTACTAGGTCAGTATAGTAAAATCCTCAAAGGGTTTGGCGTTCGTATGTGTCAGTTTTTTTTTATGACCTTATGACCCCTTTTTTCTTTATCTTGATGTTTTTTCGCTTAGTTGTAACATTTTGGCAAAAACCAAAAAAAAAAAAAACTTAACATTATAATGAATGACTGCAAAATTTGGTATTTTTTCGTCGAAACAGGATTTTACTTCTCAACTGCCTACTCAGTTCTAAGTAGCTCCTGTTGGCAAGAGTTATTCTGCGTTAGATTTCAAGGCCGACATTGTTATTGGTGTTAATTCTGGAGCCAAGGTAGACGAAATAGATTGAAGAAGTCACAGGTCGGGGAGTCTCTTTTCACGCGTCTTTTCTGCGCTCAATAACATTTGTTATTCCGATCATATTTTACAAAAAAGTTGATGCATGCTCATTATCAGTTCTTAGCTGCCGTATTTGCATAGCTCGGCCGGCAATCCATCGATCTCCGCTACTTTGTTGTTTTTCAGGCGGGTAATAGCCCATGGTCAGGCGACGGAAAGCCTGCTCCATCGTCATCGATTGGATAATCGGTCTCGCTTTTTCCTGGTTATAATTTCACTGCCATTGTAGGCTGGAAAAGTGTTCCCTCTTTGGGGGTTTTACAAGAGTCTTGAAATCTTCCGTTAGCTGCCGCAACTTGTTTTTTTTAATTCTTCGAGCATTGCCCCTGTTGACCAGCTTCTCAAGCTCTTCACACTCACGCATTTGGGCATCTGTTTGTTTTTTGTTTGAATATGTGTCTCGCTTCCCTCTTCAACTGTAGGTACCTATCCCACCTTGATCTTGTTGTGGTCGATCGCAACATTATGAGGTAAGCTGCCGGCTTTCGGTCCACTGCGACACGTCAGTCCTCAATGTACCAGCTGTTCTTTCGACTTTTACGAAATACAATGGATTCGCTTATTGATGTGCGTAGGTAGCTTGAAATGCCGTCACATAGTTCCGTTATACCGAGCTACTGATGAGTGATCTCAGAGAGCAGGAGTGCAAGTAAAGTAGATCCCCGTTTCGCTCTCGGTTGCTGTAGTAGCTTCTTGACATCGTTCGTTCCCCGTGTTTTGTTGAGGGGGTGCTTTGCTCTATAGAGGCGAGCGAGTATCTTTGCTACAGCAAGATAGTGGTCCTAGTCGATGTTAGGTCTTCGAAGCGTGCGTACGTCAAGGTAACTGGATTTATGTCGTTTATCTATCACAAAATGGTCAATCTGTTTTCGATCCGGAGACGGCCAAGTAGCTTTGTTAACGATTAATAATAAGTTCATTTAACTTGAATGATTTATGCTGCGCAAAATGGGTTCACCATTATCAAGGTATACGCTGCCCTATCCGGCATCACCAATATCAGGTGTTCGCATTTTAGTTTCGCCATATCTACCGTAGTTTGGGTCAGACCATTGTACAGTATACAAGAACACTTAGAATCCCTATTATCTGGTGATGAATAAAATAATACTTAAATTAAATCGTGGTTTTATTATAATGGAAATATATACGTCATACGTGTTTATTTTGAGAGATTAGTGCAATACTAAAAATTTTTGGTGCCTCCTGGGAAGAAGTGTGTATATCGCTTGAATTCCTGGTAATATGGCAGTATTAAACTTGCGTACATCTTCGCGCATATCTGTTTTCCGCATCTCGTAATGAGTTTAATCGAATTACAAAATGTCAAAGGTGTCGTAACCTTCAATTTGACGAACACTGGGAATTGGTAAAGAAGCCATCGTTATGTCTCAATTCCTTCAAGTCAAGCTCGGTCATCGTAACCGCGACTGTTCATACGGGTTATGTCTCAATAGCCGGCAGAAAAACAAAACTCTTCTATGTAGAAGTACCCAGTAGAGGAGGGTAGAAGGTACTTCCGCCAGATTCACTCTCGGAGCGTCGGCAACAATGGCCAAGTGACCGGACTATTCTTTTAGCAATGGCAAACGTGCTTTTTCATTGTCAGAGTTAGTATGCATAGATTGATTTTCGCAAATATTGGGCCTGCCTTTGTATTAACGTAGTTGTTGGTTCTCATAATGAATGGGAAGTTCTTGCATCTTGCTATCATACGAGTCGAAACCAATTCTATTCTAATCTCTTTTTATTGATGATTTTACCATCGATAAACTTCTAAGAAAATTTTGGGAAAAAGAAGAACATCCTAATAACATCAAGGTCAAAGTGGACGAATGTGAAGAGATTTTCACAAGTACGGCTATGCGACACCCTAATGGTCAATATATTGTATAAATACCATTTCGATCTGATGTCGCTCCACTAAGAAACTCACAATCGGGGGCACTTCGGTAATTTCTGAAATTAAAGCGACGTTGGCAAACAACTATGTACTGAGGGAGATATACGTGGAATTCATGAGAGAATACATACATTTTTAGTTATGACTAAATTCAGAGTAGTGTTTAACGCATTCTTAATGATACGCAACTAAGTGGACCACAGCTACTTCGGCGGTATTCGATAGCTATCACAGCCGATATAAAAAAGATGTTCCGATAGGTAATGATTGATTCCAGGCATCGAAAAGGCAACAGAACATGAACTCTAGCGTACCTATCAACTTAAGTCAGTGACTTATGGTATGGCCACCAGTCCTTTTAATCCTATTAGGTCATTGAAACAGTGCACATTTGATAAATGGAAAGTGATCGCTAACGCCAGCCGGGGAGCTGCAACGCAAAACAGCAGCCTTCACAGCTTGTATGTTGATGATTGTTTAGAAAGTGTTCACAGCACAGAACTGGCCCTCAACCGTTGATGCTATTCTTCAACCAGGTAAACTAGAGTTAGGGAACTATACTTCAACTGCGTAAAGACCTTCGAAAGCATCTAATTCTAGTTTCCCACCGAAAGTTTTAAGTGATTAGAATACATTTATTTACATTTAATCCCTTCACTAATCTTGCCCGTTCTCACTGTCGTTGGACAGATGATAAAACAGATGTTTTTTCCAATTACGATTCATTGCTTAACATTTATTCAAAGCAAACATTGTTATAAAAGCCGTCTTCTTTTAAAAATTGTCCATTTAATGGAAATGTTGGACGCACTTTTTTTTTATTTGGGAAGTCGATTTTCAGGTAAATTCAGATTAATTGCGTTTAATTTATTTCTTTATTTTACATTTTTTTCTCTTTGTATTGTCTAAATCAGCTATGATAATGAAAAAACTTCCAATGCTGACAAGTAGATGGTGCTAAATCAGAGTCGCACAGAGAGTATTCGCCTAGATTCAAATCGTATCGGAGACGAGATTAAGAACTGTCATTTTTGTATGGCGAAACCTTGACAAATTTACAAGATTATAGGGAAAAAGAATTAAACAGCCGAAATTTTGTGATTAAGTGTTGGTCGACTTCGGAGATTAATTTTGGTGATTCCAGCAAAACGGTGTTGAGCCTACACTGGAATCCTATTACTGATACGTAATTCTTCAAGGTATGTAATTTTGATACAATTCCTACTAAACAGATACACATAACCAGGCCTACGATCTGCACATTGAATATCCAATTTCATTCATCAGACTAACTTCACCCACTCACTGTAGAAAGGGGACACACTCATATTTAACTCCCAGAGTGCTGCTGTTTCACAGAAATACATATTAAAGGCAGAAAACCTCTTAACCGATATATATTAAATGAAATTAATTCGTTCATTGAAAAGTAAATAAACTTACCGTCAAGAAGTAAGGAAGGGCTTAGTTCGGGTGCATCCGAACTTTTTATACTCTTKCAACTTGACACAATCAAAGCCAGGAAAATACTTTAAGGTATAAAATCAATAASATAGAGTAAAGTCAGCCGAATATTCGAAAATCCTGATATTAGTTATATAGGGGTAGGGGTAAATTTTGTCGAAATCGACATCGTCCAATTTTCATGCCGGCGTCCGTAAAACTCTCTCATACCATCTCAGTGGTAAAACTCAATGCCTTTGACGTATTCAATTATTATTATAATAGTTTTTTAACAGTACCGTTATTTGGCACGATTATCCTTCGATTTCATCCATTTCACACTATCGGTAGAAGTTCTTATAAGATTTGTACGCAACAAATTTGGTTGTTGTAGCTTAAATGGCTTAGAAACCCACATATTTCACCGAAATATGTATCTCAAGTTGTACTCAAGTAACAGCTTGCTCGGACGGACGAACGTACTATTTTCGTCACCCTGATCATTTGTATATGTGCCCTGGTCTACGAAAAGGGAGCTAACATGTTTTCTGGGAAACAGCTGTTAAAAAGAAGCATCTCATCTTCCATCCGAATCAACTAAAAAGTGAAAATTGATTTTTTGACACCTAAGACCCCTTTCCGTAGACCAGGTCACATATCGTCGCTCGCATGACCAACTAACGGAACTGAAATTTTTTCCGAAATTGAGTTAGGACCACTACGGGACTTCTTTAGGCATGTCGCATCTTGTGTGCAAATTATGTGATTGTATATAGTATAGTTATCTCAGAAAACGCCATAACATATCCAACGTATCTGCAGATGGACCAAAAAAATGTTTCACTAACTAACGTAACTGCATTTTAATACCTACTGCTATACTTTATAAAGAAATTTTCCAATATTATTGGAAGATATTATTAATATGCCAACAAAATGCATGAAAAACTACAGTATTCTTATAAAACAAGTAAGGAAAGGCTAAACTCGGGCGTAGCCTACTATAATATAGACGGATGGACGGACGGACATACATGCTTAAATCGAATCAGGTAGTGATTCTGAGCCGATCGGTATACTTTAAGGTTGGTCTAGGTCGCATATTTCGAGGTGTTACAAACATTTGGGGCAAAACTAACTTATAATACCCTGTTCCACAGAGTGGTAGGGTATAAAAATATATATTTATTGACGGGAGAGATTTCAAAATTAAACACGACTCCTCCTAAAATACCTCAAAATACATACGAAGATTTAGTATCCCTTACTACTGGAGATACGCCAGTAATCAAGTTATGCGAACATACAAATTTTTATAAATCCCTTCCTCATTAATTACAAATATTTTTTTCATAAAATTTTTTTATTTTTGTATTTCATATCTATAGTCCAATAAAGATTAAAAAAAATTCAATTCAAAAGCCTGTTTTCTGTTTAAATAAAACAACAAAACATATCTGCATTGCAATCAAAAAATCGCATTAAAATCCAATATAATACCATTTTGCAATAATAATATTGAAGAGTAGACGTCAAAGTACGTAATTAGAAAAGCAGATTGAAAATATCATGCATACCTTTCGACAGGGACAATGGAATAAAGGGTCAAAAATATTAAAACTGCTCTCCTGTAAAATTTTGTAAATGTCAGTTCCCTTAGTTGGTCATGTGAGCGACGATATATATAACTCTAACTCTATCTCTATCAGTTTTAGGTGATACGTACAATCGGTAGGTAAGCAAGACTATAATACTTTGTAGCAACTGGTTGCAAGAGTATAAAAATCAACAGAGTAAAATATACGTACAAACAAATTCCGTTAAGACGTAAACACCATCATATCTCCATGTGGCCTTCGAAAATGATTTACGTTCTAACAATGCTTTGATATCTTACAAAGCGTTCGCGCATTTTTTTTTTTTAATTTTTATTGCTTTTTAAGTGTTACGTTTGTGTTATCGGTGCATAAATGAGCTTCGAATAAAGAGCCAACATTAAATTTTGTTTTAAAATTGGTAAACATTTTACCGAATTGTTTCAATTGATGAAACAAGTTTATGGCGATGATTGCCTATCTCGTAGCATAGTGTACGAGTGGTTTCACCGTTCCATTCCCACGACAGTCGGGTCTACGTAACCTGAACGGACCCGGATTTTTATCCGGCCAAGGACTGTAAACTCGGCAGAATTCTGCCGCTAAAACAACAACAACAGTGGTTTAACGTTTTTAAAGTGGTCGTGAGGACATAAATGACGATCAACATGTGGGCCAATCAAATTCCGTGATCACCGGAAATTCTATCGAAACAGTGCTTGAATTCATCAAAAATCAGCCCAAATTGTTATTGAAATTTATGGAAATGAAATTGAACATCCAAAGAAACATCGATTTATCGAATTTTGATCGAATATTTGAGCTTTCGAAATTTGTTCCGCACAAATTGACTGACGACCAAAAATTGCTCAGAATCCACCATTCAAAGAACGTCATTGTACCCGATTTGACCAAAAATCACATTTTAACCATTAACCTTTCCCCATATTCACCTGATGTGGCACCGCGCGAATTCTTCCTTTTCGGAAAAATGCATTTGCCCACAAAAGGAAAGCGTTATGCAGACGTAGAGCCCATTCAAACGGCTTGAACCCGCTTACTGGCGGTTATACCGGCCAAGGAGCTAAAACACTCCTTCGACATGATTTGGACCGTGCAAAAAACGGTATTGAAGCAGAAGGAGACTATTTTGAATAAAATGAACTGATTTTGCCGAAAAAACCAATTGTTCTAATGATATTTAAAGTCCTGTTAACTTTGGAACGCACCTTGTAGTAAGTGCCACATGACGTATGTTTCACTCTTCACAATGCTGATACACAAGGAAATAAAAGCAATCGTGCGTTACTATTGTAATTATACCCTTAACAGGGGTTTGTCACACCTAGAAGGAAGGATCGGAGACCCTATAAAGTATATACATATATATATGATCATTATGTCGAGCTGAGTCGATTCAGCCATGTCCGTCTGTCTCTCCGTCCGCTTACTGCTTAAGGTAACAATATAATATCTAAAACAAGTAAGGAAGTTTTTGGACTTACAAACAACCGTTATGTGAACAAAACTATAATACTCTCTTTAGCAACTTTGTTGCGAGAGTACAATAAAAAGAAATACATTTTTTCTCACTTAATACTTCTTCTGATCAACATGTCAACATGTCAACTAAGATATCACCTAAAGCATCAAGATATCTGCAATACAAAAAAATTAAAGAATTAAACTTAAGACCTTTAGTGCTCGCAAACATGATATACAGTATGTAAAGTATTTGATCACATACATTTCCAAAAACAT
>NW_017535964.1:88404-90083 GCF_001853355.1 Bactrocera latifrons | reverse complement strand
AGAATGATTTAGAAGTGATATAGTTGATGTGACTACTGAAAGAAAATCTGTTGTCAAAGATTACCCCAATATCTTTGATTTCAGTAACGCATTTTAGGACGCAATTAGAAATATTGTAACTTGAGGATAAGATGTTGCGTCCCCTACCATAAGAGATCTGAGAGCATTTATCTGGATTCAGAAAAAGCTTCAATTTCAGGCACCAATTATAAAAAGTATCAATATCACGTTGGAGTTTGGATACATCTTATGGATTTTTGATTGTTGCAAAAATTTTTAAGTCATCTGCATATAACAGAAAGTTAGCGAAAGAGAAGCAACAGGAAATTTCATTGATAAACAGCACAAAGAGAACTGGACCCAAGACGCTTCCTTGTCTTACTCCTGAAGACGCAATGAATGTATCAGATTACACTCCAGCGACGCTGACAACGCATCGTCTATTGTGCAGATATGATTTAATCCACTGCAAGAAAACCGAGTGAAACCCTAAAGATGATAATTTTTAATTAGAATTTTGTGTGAAACTTTATTAAAGGCTTTAGAGAAATCTGTGTAGACACAATCCACCTGAAATCCAGCGGAGAATGCAGACATACAATAATCGCCAAACACCGCTAAGTTTGAGACAGTGGAGCGCCCAGAGACAAACTCATGCTGATTGACATTAATTATAGATTTTACTGCAAAAAATAATTTATTTTTAACAGAATACTCAAAAATTTTCATACAGTAGAAAGTTTGGAGATAGGCCTGTAATTGGAGACTACATCTTTTCTACTACCTTTCAGAATAGGGGTAATGCATGTCAATTTCCAGTCAGCAATAAAATTCCCAGAGGAGAGAGACTTACTGAAGATAAGCATGAGAGGATATACCAAGGCGGTACAATTTTTTATAAGTACAGGTGGAAGCCCGTAAAAATCCAATTTCAGTGAAGACTTAATATCAGAAATAGCCTTGGCAATATCATCCTGTGAAAGACACAGTGTGCCAAAATTTATGGATGGGAAGTTATTAGCCGAATGAGTGGAACTAATACCAGGATCGTCGTGAACATAATTCGATTGGAAAAATTCAGCACACAGGTGTCGCCAGGTGTGCACGCGGACTTATCACCCCAGCTTAAAGCAGAGGGAAGGGCCGAACACGCTCTTCTAGATTTTACAAAGTTTCAAAAGAGGTTAGGGTTCGACTTGATTGAAGACTCTGTACTATTAATAAACCTTTTATAGAGAAACTTGTCCAATTCATTGAACAGTCTTGTGTAGTGCTGGTATTGAACAAACGAAACATGAGATTTAGTTGAAGAGAATTTGTAGTATATATTTATAAGATTTTTTAAACGTTTGAGGGCCTTATTGTAACAAGGCAACTTATATGGTTGTGCATGTTTGCGCGGGATATTATAATGACAAAATTCCTTAATTGATTTCTTGAAAATCGAGAAACTATTAGCTGTATCCAGTCCCGACAGTAAATCATCGCATTTAATCTCACAAAGCAGATTATTGAGTCGTTCAAAATCACAAAATGCAAAGTTAAACCCAAGCCCGTCGATAGGTTTAACATGAGCAAAAAGATAAGTATCCAACTCAAACACTAGTGGAGAATGATGAATGGTGGCCGGAGTAATTGAAGAGAATCCGTCAAGAAACCTAAATTTTAAATTATCACTG
>NW_017535964.1:82914-86689 GCF_001853355.1 Bactrocera latifrons | reverse complement strand
TAGTCGTAGAAGTGAGAATGGAGTTAGCAATAGTTGAAGCTGCAGAGAATGCTTTCGGTATAGCGGGAGCGACATTATTCACACTCACATTATCAGCAGAAGCAGGAGACGCGATTTTAGAAGCATTTGTACCCAAAGAAGTCGCAGCTGTGAGAATGGGGTACGCAGCAGAGAGAGCATTCGAGGCTGGTGCAGAGAACTTTCCGTTATCGGAAAATTTATTTTTCACAATGCAGATCTCTGATTTGAGCTCGTTAAGCTTAACGATCAACAAATTTCTGTCATTACATAATTGTTGTATTAAAGTGAGCGCCTTCGTTTGTTCAGCTCTCAGTGAACTCACTTCCACAAGCATAGAGTTAAGCAATGCATTTACCTTAATAGGATTAATAGGCTCCAAAGGTTCCGTTACTACCTTGATTGAGTGATCCGCATTTAGTTGTTGCGAGTTTACATTGTCAGAGCACTGAGCAATGGTCTCATATGGTGACGCCGGCGGCGAACGAATGGATTTCTTCGAACTACCGCGCACGCTTTACAATAAAAAAAGTTTTTCGATTTTAGCAAAAAATCCACATCAGCCTGTGAAAAATTCACACACGACAAGTGGAAGAATTGGTTGCATTTATGGCAGCTGATCTTGGACTGAGCACGATCAACTCTATGTCCGCAAAYACACGGCATTAATTTAAAATAAATAAAAATGATCACGGAGCAGAGAAAAGACACGTATGTTTACAGTGGCGACCGATAGTGAACAAGAATGGGACATAGGGATAGCATTACTTCATATTATTAACAGAAAAACATGCTCTTTGAGTTGTATTAAGTTATCTCACATGCAGTGGCGTAGCTGTCTAAAGGCTAGGCGGAGTAGCGCCCCGAGGCCCTCAAGCTCAAGGGCACTTGTAGAAATTTCTACCATTTTCAAAATAAATGATCATGACATCTCAGTTGAACACAGATATGTGCGTTTTATTGTGAATTCGAGTTACCGGCATGCAAACTAAACCAATGCTTTCACGTGACAAACATGCATATGTATGTATTTATTCTTTCTTTGGCACATTTGTCTGTATGATTACGAAAGAAATACGAGCCACATATATACAAACATTTATAAGGAAATACTACCGTGATCAAATTGAAAGGGGAATTTTGTCCATTTCATCTCTTTCAAAGTAATCCCTCCCGCTAAAATATACTTTAGACAACGAATTCTCCAGTCATCATGGCACTTGGAAAAGTGTCCGACGTGATGGCCATCCTTCTTCGATACAACTTTTATACCCTCAATTCAGTCAAAGCGGTGTCCTCGGAGTGGTCATGTGAATTTGCAGAATAGCCATAACATACGCGAAGGCAAATCAGGCAAATGCGGTGGTTGCGGAACAATATTCGTTGAAAATGTGGCGAAATGATCACGAATAACATTACATTATCGCACTTCTTTGTTCACTAATTTTAGACAGGGTAAAAATCGAAGTATTCACTTTTAGAGCCTCACAAAACGACGCGTATCTAAAATACTAATAAATATTTTGACGTGAAACTTATCATAGATGTCACTAACAATACTCGTACTACCAACCAAAAAGTTTACCGATTCGAAAAATACTCGAAGTATAAATTAAAAATTTCAATTTGATCACAGTAGTAACTTGATTACTGCTGAACAGAAAAAATGGGCACTGATCACGCATAGTTATCAATAATAATATGTATCATTCTTAAAATAGAGCACTTAAATCCCATTCCAGCATCGATTCGTCAAGTAAACTACTTCCACTGAACCAGATTTTGGACGAAGAAGGCATACTGCTACAGATACTGAATGTAAGTATTCGGTTAACAAATTCGGAATTACTGTATGAGCAAAAACATCGAATCATTCTTGCCAATATATTTTCGTGATTAATGCTCACAAGCGCTGTCTCCGTGGTGGGATCATGAATGCAAGTCGGATTGTAAAGTCATATCTTCATCAGTGCGTTGTATGCCGTCGAAACTCCTGAACAACTCAGTAGCAACAGATGTCATCACTTCTGAATTCCCGGGTTATGATTGCTCTTTACCCATACCGAATTGGACAACTTTAGGCCATTCAACGTTCGTAATGGAAGAAAGCGAGCTACTACAATGAACAAAGCTTACGGAGCGATTTTTTTTTTTTTTTGTTATAAAAGAGCTTTTATAAAATAAAGGCATTTTATGACTTCAAAGTCAGAAATAGGTCGTGCAACTAATTAATAACGCTTTATTTTTTTTGTGGGAAAATTATTATTTTTCGGGTTTAAAGCTAATATTTGGTTGCAAACCACGGGCAGTATGTTTCAAATCGTTATCTTGCTGGTAAATTCACGTTACGGGCATATTATCATCAGGATATGGTAACAATATGTTGTCCATGATTGAAACATATTTGAATTGGTCCATGCGCCCATTTATTTTACAAATAGGCCCAACACCTCACCACGATATAGCACCCCCAAGGCATTATGCAGCCACCATCATATTTTAAAGTGAGCCTAGTGTATTTGCGGTTCAACTTCTTGCTTCGAGGCCTGCGAGCATAAGTTTTTTCATCTGAAAAAATTCTATTTATCTTGGTTTTATCGAAAAATTATACTCTTTTTATTTTTTTTGCTGTCCAATGGCAGTATTTCTTTGCAAACTCTAAGCGGCTCCTTTAATTGCGTTCAGAGAGTAATGGCTTCATTCTTGAAACTCTTCCGAAGAATCCTGCCTCGCGTAATCGTCTTTTGACGATAACTGCAAATAGTGCATCTGAGTTTTCTCCAAAAATTGCAACTGGAATTTTTTTTGCCATCTTGTGGGGGTCCTTTTTTGAATGACGGATAATTAACTCGTCCTTCCGAAGAGTAGATTTTCGACATTTCTTCATTCTTGAAATTTGTTTTGTCATTTTATTCTTGTTGAAATACCTAACTGCATTAGCTAAAACCAATCGCTTGGGGAAATTTTGGGTTTTTTCAATATCTCCGTAAGATTTCCCATCCTTGTTCATCTGCACGATAACAGCCCTAGTATCCTTATCACAAGACTTGTGTTTACTCATTTTTATTCACTAAAATTATTCAGTTTCTTAATAGTAACGTATTTCAATAAAAATATCAAGATTTAGTTACCTGAACACAACTAATTTCTAAGAAATCCTAAAAATTCTACACGCGTTGCTAATTATATGCTCGACCATTTTACTCACTATTGCATAAAAGTCCTCAACTATTTCAGAATAACGGGATTTAAAAAAAAATTCAGCTAAATCTGATCATACTTTCATAGAAGATAATACAAATTCACAAATCGTCATTTCATTTATAGGGACAAGTCGTTGTTAATTAGTTGCACGCATCTGTATATCAAGATCTTCAAAATTTCATATTGCATCTTCCGACACGCAATGGAAATTCATCACTCCAGCCGCACGTAAACGAACGTTGTACCAAAAACGTATCTTAAAAAATGTTTATTTAACTTTAAGTACCTTAGTAACACCCTAGCTTCGCTAAATAAATAAATACGTTTAATATTATATGTTTTTTGCTTTTTTAGAGAAGGTGAAGTTATTTTAAACTTATACTAATACTATTTCCTGATTTTCTGCTACAAATGCTATAAACATAACATGAAAAGCAAAATCAACGCTTTTATGATCACTTTTGTATCGGGTGATTTTTTTGAGGTTAGGATTTTCATGCATTAGTATTTGACAGATCACGTGGGATATCAGACATGGTGTCAAAGAGAAAGA
>NW_017535964.1:78700-81669 GCF_001853355.1 Bactrocera latifrons | reverse complement strand
AAAAAGTTATCAAGCTCTTAAAAAATCACCCGATAGTTCACTGTACGTAAAGTACCATATATGCATAAACATGAAACTGTGTTTAGAAAAAGTGATTGCTATTACTGATTAGCTTGCATATTCGACAGAGTATATTAGTAAGTTCGTATGCATGCATTTTAATGCATAAGGGCATATACCCAAGCTTACTAACAAAGTACGAAGAATATGGAAGCGCATTCGAGCGTAAAGTTGTGATAAGAAACATTTGTGTACGTTTTTTGTAGATTCAGATATGAATGTATATAAATAAACTTACTATAAAAACACGTGGACAATTCTCACTGAGTTAAATTTACTTAATAATCTGTTGAGGACAATAAAGACATAACCTTTATACAACGATTTGAAGTATGATAAGCTTTAATATCTTCCGTATTTTCTTTACTTGTGTAAATAGATAAGTTTCCTAATAAAATAAATAATAAATAAATTTCCTAAAATAAATCACTTTCTGTTAAAAGAAAACCTATACGTTTATTTGGTCATAATTTTAAAATCCTTAATTTATTTTCCGAATCTTTGTCGCCCCCTCAAAATAATCCTCCTTGGTACAAATACATTTGTGCCTACGTATTTTCCAATCCTCGAAACAGTAGCAAAAATCAATTTTCGGAACAGCTTTCAGTGCGGCACGATATTGCTTAAAAATTTGGCGAATAATTAACAAAAAATAAATAAAGTATGCGAGGGTACGTCATCATGGTGCAAAAACAACCAATTTTCGGCCCAAAATTCCGGTCTCTTTTTACGAATAGCTTTTCCCAAATGATGCCTGGTCGGAAGAAATTCAGAGTGCACCTCCATCATCGATGAAAACTATTAACATAACCTTGATTTTCGACAAGCATTGACGTTTTTTTTTTCAATTCAATTCCTTTTTTTTATTGACGTGGTGATTATCACTTGTTGTTAATGGCCGTCCTGGACGTGGTTCGTCGTCAACGCGTTCTCGATCCTCTTTGATCAATTTGCACCAATTATAAACACTTTCTCGCGCCAAACGGTTTCGGTGCCAGAAATTTCATTCCGCACACAAAATTTAATCGAACTTCTTTGTTGAATAATTTCAATCATCGTAAAAATCGGCGAATGCACTTTAGAAAGACAAGCGTATATCAAACACAAATGATTATTTTAATGTGACGTTTGGAACAGATATCACTGATAGTCATACCAATTTAGAAAAAAAATATTTCGACGAATGGATTCTCCCGCGAAACTAACATAGATTAAAAAGTTTTACTATTTTTTGCAAACAGTAATTCGATATGTATATACAGCAGTATTTTGGAATAACAGCTCATTAATTATCAGGTCAGTTCGTTATATAGATTTTTTCATTAATTGAGAGTATTGCTTAGAGAGGTATGTCTTTGAATAAAATTGTATAAAGAAATCGAAAATTACAGATTTATACATTTTCCATTGAATTATTTGACAAAGACAAAAACGACCAATTCAACGCTTGTACATGTTACTTTAAAATTTTATTGTTCTTAAAATTCAAATTTATGAGATCAAAATATTTGTATATCAGTAATATACGTTTTTATAGCTATTTAAAAAAACTGATTAATAAATAAAAGACATAAAGAAACATTAATGTGTATAGTATTTCCTTATTTTGAACTTTTTTCATATCCTGTTTTGTATCCTTTTTTACACTATTTTTTTAGTTTTCAACTCTTTCTACAAACGTATGTCTTTTTAATGTTGTTAGTTAACGGGCACACCTAATGTGACAACCTAAAATAACGTATATTTTTGGGAATAAAAAAACTGCTCCATGGATTGTTTTGAAATTTTTAAGGTATATTTATACATGTTTCAAGAAAACACACTGAAATTATAAAAAAACCTAAAACTGAAAAATTCTTTTTAAACTAAAATATATTGTACAATGACCCACAATAGAAAAAACTAAAAAAAGTTGAATTTTACCCCAAATTTTTTCGTGCTTAGTCTGCCAAATTTGATTTTTAATCAGATCGAAAAATCGATAGGTATTTGTTTTCGGGTAGCAATTTCGGAAAATTTTGTTTCGAGAAAAACGCGTGCAAGGATAAACTGATTAAACTGAGTGAACTGAACGGCTACATTTTAGAAGGCTGTAACTCAAAAACTGTTTGAGATATCGATTTGAAATTTTAGTATTTTTTTAATAAGAATAAACTATAGAAAAAATATTTTGTTTTGTTTTTAAATTCCACACTGGGTTTACCTTTAACCCGAATACTGACAAATCCCTGTTGTTCGTTATTTAAAGTACTTAAGTAAAAAAGTCGCTTGTTCGTTATAAGCGGTTAATACTACTGCACTACTACTCCCTTATATTAATGTATATTCTCGAAATTTGTAAGTCTCCAAACCAGGATGTTGGCCGTATTTAACAAAATGTTGCGAAATCGTAATTTGTATCTTATTAACTTGCTTATATCATAGATCATTTCGTGTTTATATCAAAATCCCCTTCAAATGATGATGTTGTCGTATAGCTCTAAAGTTAAATCGTTTTGGGATATCAATGAAATTCTTTATTCCTGTGAAAGTACATTCGTACGTACTCCCTGAGTCATTATTCCATCCAGAATTACGATTTGGTGCGATTTATGGGCGCGGCATCATTGAAGTAAAAATTAGTCAAAAAATATATTTTTGAGCTGCACGGAAATGTGTACTCTTTCTTAATACTCTTAAGACTAATAGCAGAAACAGTGGCGAACACTACTGCCTTCCTTCTTTTCCGTTCCTTACCGAGTAAAATGTGTGAAGAGTTGAGAGCGTGGCAAAAACACAGAAATCAGCCCTCTTTGTTTGTTTTCATTTGAACAATGTTGCCATTGCTCAATACGCATATATAGTTTTGTACACATTTATGTTTTTAATTAAAATTTTTTATAATATAAAATATCAAAACTGAAAACAAA
>NW_017535964.1:36309-78459 GCF_001853355.1 Bactrocera latifrons | reverse complement strand
CAATCAGCTGACACGTTTCTACGGCAAAAATCCAAATGCCGTGAATTCTCACGTCATCCTACGTCAAAGAGAGAAGGGAGTAGCGTTTTTCACTGTACACTTATATTTCGCGCCCATAAGATGGGGCGTATCAGCTGATCGGGCAGTGATTCTACGTTCTCCACTGTTCCTGCTATAATTTATTACGTGGCTCTTACTTCTATTTAAATTAACTTTTATGTTTACTTATTACTAATCGTTAATTTGTTTAGATATAATATATTATTTGTTTAGGTTTGCTTATGCTTGTAATATTGAGATGCCGTTTGTTTACAAGTAGATAGATATTTGGGTTGTTATTATTTGTTGCACTGATAGCGCTTTTCTATTGTTCCAAGATATCGTTGTTTTGATGAATTTTCATTAATGTTGTTTTATACATTCTGCTTACTGAAGCATGATGATTTTGATGTTTTTTTGTTGAAGTTATTTTGATAAGGTACTATTATAAGCTCCGACTGGATTCGGTAGAAGGCTTCCTAGCTGAAGATCGAGCAGCTGGTCAGGGTTCTGAAAGCACCAGAGTCAGGACAAACATTTTTGCGCGACGTGTCTCTGCAAGAGGTGCAAGCCAAAAATGCAGCGTTCGTTAGAGCACAGAGGTACGCGATTAAATTCTGTCTGAAACTCGGTAAATCTGCAACAGATACGTTTGATATGATCAAGCAGGCTTACCCAGACCGTTTTGGAGGGCCGGGAAGAGGTCGCTGTTGCAGACCGTGCTACGAGACCTGCGACTTCGACAAACACCAACAATGTGACGCGTGTGCTTAAAGTTTTGAACTCAGATCGTCGACTAAGCATTCGTTTAATGTTAAATTTATCAAAATCTGTGGTTCATGATGTTGTGACGGAGCACTTGAACATGTGCAGCCGCTTGGAAGTTGCACCATGATAACCCCTCGGCTCACACCGCCTTTCCTGTGAACAGCTACCTAACCAAGGCCGGCATCGCAACGCTTCGCAGACGCCCTGCAGCGTAAATGTAGTTGCCGGACTTTTTTTGACTCCTTGCCTAAAAAGGCCGATGAAAGGCTAGCATTTTGAGACAATTGAGGGGATCGCATGCTACTGGCTCTATTTTGAAAGTTTTTATTGAATTGTAACAATTGATTCAGTAATTATTTTTAAATTGACTCAGTGTTATGCAAGCGTAAACTTGACTAAAATTTGAGGTATTTTATTGAAACTTGGTGCAAAAGTGAGGGCGAGTTCGTAAACGGGCGTAATCGGACAATTGCCACACCCACAAAACTTCATTAATCGCAAACCTATAAAATGCCATACTTAAGTACTAAATTAAGATATAAATCTATAATTTGATAGAAGGGATTGCAAAAAGAAGGCTGAAATTTAAAAAAAAAAGGGAGTGGCATCGCCCTCTAATAGGCTTAACGTAAACCTCAGAAGATATATTATTACAAAAAGGGCTATGAATCTATAACTAAATAATTAAATTTTACTTCCAAGATGGCACAAGACGGCTTCATAGGAGGCAGTGTCCAAATCGGACAATGGGCATGGCACCGTCATTGGTTAAACCCATGTATACCTATTTCGAACAAGATTGGTAGGTATTGGCATTTATTTGACATTGATATTTTATGGTAAAAAAAACTGACCGAAATCGGACTATAACCATGCCTTCTTATCATATAACTATATTTTAAATACCACTCCTTTATTAAACAAATTTTCTAACTTCTGGCTGACTTCAGATCGGAAATATCGGTTAATATGTGAATTATCTTAATGATATTGACAGAACGTGTTTTTCTAATAACAATGCATCTTTGTGCTTTAAATCTTGTAAAAACTTGTTGTTCAAATATATTGAACAGGCTTATCTTCGCCAATGCTGATGTGTGGAACACAATGCTAGCGACAGACTGCAGCAGCACGACAGTGAACTGAAAACGGCGTTGTGAATCCTACTACAAGAACGTTTGTGAGAGGGCAGCAACATAACAATGGCCGGCATGTACACAAAACAACGCAGTTGTCTATTTTGCATATACACAATTTCGTTGTGGCCATACTAATACCTTGCACTTCAATGTAATTATAATATTTTGTTCAAAGTGAAATTTTTAAGCAAAAAATAAGTAAATAGGTAAATTTATTTGTTTTAAATTATCAATTGTTATTATAAATGATGTAACAGAGCCATTTTATGCTTTTATTTTTAAAAATAACGTCAGGTTTGTTTGAGCTTTGAGTAATTTTACATTTTACATATTAGTGGCATCAGCACTCTACCTCATCTCTCCATCTTCCATTCTACTGTCAACTCTACTGTCGTCCTACTGCCGTTGGCAAATATAGGATAAAATTGAAGTTAGCGAGAACGACAACTGTCGGCCTGCAGTTGTGTAGTCGAGCAGCTGTCAAAATAGATCCTCCATAAGAACGTGTATATTTGACAGATGTCGTTTGCAGTGTGTCGCGAGCATTGTATTCAACACATGAGGCAGTACAAAACAAATACATAAAAAAACGCATACATACATTTATATCAGGCACGTATGCACTGATATATATGCAATACGTATGCACTCAATAATTAACAAACAAACATATTTACTTAAGATAACATATAAGATATAAGATATGCATTTATACAATTGAATACAAATGTGCATGTCCACCTAAAAACAACCCCATACCATGTAGCATAAACAATGTGCTACATACATATGAACATGCACACATACACATATATTAAGATAGTTCTTAAAATTGTATATAAATACGTGAAAATTTCGAATAAAATCAGACTAAAATAGTTCTTGTAGAAGGAAACACTTCTCGTAGAATGAAATAGTCTCAGCTTAAATAAAATCTTTATTTTCTCCCCACCAGTGGTAAGGATATAAAACATCTTATTTAAATTTAAAAGTTTGACCTCACAAATCAAACAGTTTGATTATAATTCAAACACTTGCCCTAGTACTCATATAACTAATATCAATTGGTTGACTTTGGTTGCTATACTATATGTTGGTTATCATGTGAGCAGTGGCGTAGCTCAGTAACCAAGAGCCTTGGGTAAAATTAAAAAATGGGGGGGGACCTGTAAACTGATTAGGTTTTATCAAATAAAAATATGAAATATACAAATATCTTAAAAATGCTAAACTACTCAAGCTCTTTTTCATTGTACTGCAGGATAGGTAATAAATATATTAAACAGTACCGACATAAATTACAATTAATACTTGATGTAGGTTTGGAGAAATAGAGAAGATTCAAGGGCTTATTATATAAATGGGTAATTGTATTTATAATTTTTTTCCTAGCTGTAGTTTTTGCAAAAGTATGAATGACTTCGTTTAATTCCATGCTTCATGCGGTTTATTTCTTAAAAAAATGTATTATTTTTAATTTACTAAATGATCTTTCAGCTGCAGTGGAAGTGACAGGAATTGTAAAAAATAATAACATTCCATATTTATTCATTATTTCCTTACATAATTGGTGAACTATCCATGTTTGAGTAAGTTGAGGTAAAACTAGGTAGAAAATATTAATAAATTGATGTGAAAAACTAAGGCCTATAATATCTCAATATTTTTTTTGAAATTCGTCACACTTTTGTAATAAAGTTGCTTCGTAAACATGCTATAAAAATGTTGGTGTTAGAAAATCAAATAAATATTTTTTCGCGGTTTGGAAATCGGTTGCAAACTCATCAAAAATTTTTTTAAACTTTTCTATGCCTTTTTTCTTGAAAATTGATATCAAGTATCAATACCATATTTTTTTCAGTTTCACTGGCTTGTACTTGAATAATTCGAAATAATTTCTAAAAATTTGCAAGTTTGCTTTGGTCTCTGCAAAAACTTTACTTCCCTTTAACAAATTGAAGGTCGCATTTTCGAAAAGTTCGCAAAACAACACGAACTCGAAATTTAGCATTTTTGTTTTAATACTCTCTGCAGAGGTAAAGAGATGTACAACTCCTCTCCCATTAATGAACTCGATTCAAAACCAACTGTCCTAACGCAGCTCCCGAAAGTGAGATCTGCTCGTGGTTGTTTTCTTCAATACTTTTACTACTCTGATCAAATTAAAAGGTGAATTTTTAATTTATACTTTCTGTGCTTTTCCAATCGGTAATCTTTCTTTTTTTTTTTTTGTAAGCTAATAGTACTGTTAATGACATCTATGCATCATTCACGTCAAAATACTCATTGGTATTTGAGGTCCGCGTCATTTTGTGAGGCTCTAAACGTGAATATTTCGATTTTTACCCTGTCTAAATTTAGTGAACAAAGAAGTGCGATAATCATTTCGCCACATTTTCAATTAATATTGAACCGCAACCATGGCATTTGCCTGATTTGCTTTCGCGTATGTTATGGCTATTCTGCAAATTCACATGACCACTCCGAGGACACCGCTTTGACTGAATTGAGGGTATAAAAGTTGTATCGAAGAAGGATGGCCATCACGTCGGACACTTTTCCAAGTGCTATGATGACTGGAGAATTCGTTGTCTAAAGTATATTTTAGCGGGAGGGATTACTTTGAAGGAGATGAAATGGACAAAATTCCCCTTTCAATTTGATCACGGTAGTATTTCCTTATAAATGTTTGTACATATGTGGCTCGTATTTTCTTTCGTAATCATACAGACAAATGTGCCAAAGAAAGAATACTTATATACATATATATGTATGTATGTTTGTCATGTGTAAGCATTGGTTTAGTTTGCATGTCGGTAATTCGAATTCACAATAAAACGCACATATCTGTGCTCACCTTTCTACAAGTGCCCTTAAGCTTGAGGGCCCCGGGGCGCTGCTCCGCTTAGCTTTTAGACAGCTACGCCACTGCATGTGAGGTAACTTAATACAACTCAAAGAGCATGTTTTTCTATTAATAATATGAAGTAATGCTATCCCTATGTCCCAGATACCTAATATCAATATGTAAGATATTTAATTAATTAAAATAACCTGAACATGTAGTACACAATATCTGAAATTATATGATAATACATGTAATGTTGTTCGTTTTTCCAACAACCCGAACTTACTAACTTTATCCGAACTGAGACCTTCCTTACTTATTTATTACAAAATTTTGACAACTTCCGGCCTATACGCCTTGCAAATGGGAAAATAAAAAATGACAGATTCTGTCCTTTCTGACAACTGAATCTTTGTAAATGCTTTAGAACCACATAAATGRCGAGAGTATTAACTGTCCGGTTTCATCTCTTTTTAGTTCTTTAAAATAGATGAACATAGCTCTTCCCTACTTCTTCAAAATATAATATTTTCAACCTAAAGTATGTCAACTATTTGATCACACCTGGGTATCAGAAAAAGGTTTTTTTTTTGCAACTTTTTTATTTGTAACGGCAATCCAATTTTATTTTATATACAAAACTATTAAAAGTAATAAAATAAAATTAACACATTTGTTTTTCAAAAACTTACTAGATTTTATAGAATTTTACAAAATGTCTCCGCTGCACACTTAATCAATTGGTTGACATACACGATTTTTTTTACTTAATACTTAATATGACCCCCCTTTTGCTTTGATTACTTCCTCAATTCGCTTGGGCATGGACTCGACCACCTTTCTACAGAAATCTCCGCTAATATTTTGCCAAGAATTTTTAGCCTTCTGCCATAAATCGCCAAGATTCTTACACTCACCTTGGTCATCAGAACTCGCACGCTTGACCTTAACCCAAGCATGTTCGATTGAGTTGAGGTCTGGCGATTGAGGGGGCCAGTCTAGTATTTCAAAACCGTTGTTTTGAAGCCAAACTTTAGCTATATGAGAAGTGTGTTTCGTATCATTATCTTGCTGGAWGATAACGTCCGACACATTCTTGCCCCACACTTCCAGACCATTGAACAAACCTTGTTGAAGGATATCGACATATTGGTTGGCATCCATTCGTCCGGCAACTCTTACGCACTCTCCTACCTCCTCCATCCTCATACACCCCCACATCATTACATTACCGCCTCCAAACTTGACCGTTGGTTGCACAATACGGGTAGTCAAAGGTTCTCGGGGATTCCTTCAAATCCATTGACTCCCATCTTTTCCCAGACGGTTTATTTTTGTCTCGTCGGACCATATGACTCGCTTCCAGTCATTTTGGGTGTACATTTTATATATTTTTGCAAATTGTAGTCTCAATTTACGGTGTCGTTTTGTCAAGAGTGGTTTTTTTTTACTTTGGCACGTCCGAGGTGTCCGTTTTTCCGCAATTTCTTCCTCATAGCTTCACTTGTTACATTTACTCCATCCCTATGGGAGAGATCAGGTCCGATTTGGCCCGCATTCTCATGCACACCAAACTCGTCCAGGGGTGTTTTTTACACATAAAGAGCTTATTGATTGTCTTATTTTTGAAATAACGCTTACAGAAATACCAACGATTCTTGCAATTTCTCTATGCGTTGTGTTAAAATGAATAAGCCCTTTGATTTCATCCATTTTTGTTGCACTAAGTTTTTTCATCTATAGTCAAGCCAATCTTAAGAAAATAACAAAGAAAAACAATAAAAAACAAACTCACCTTTTACTAAAAACAAGCATATAGCGATTCAACAACTATTATTTAAAGAATAAAAAGAAATACTTGAATCTCAGAACAATATTACGGCGATCAATACCCCTKTACTTCACAAAGTCAACTAATTGATCACATGACTTCGTCTACRTTTGTAAATGTCCTCTGAAAAGTAGCGGCACATTTTGGGTAATTTCGCACTTACTAATTGTTCTTGCATAGGCCTACTTAGTGAACTTATCCCTTTTATTCAAAAGTTTGTTTAAATAAAAAAGAACAAAATAGAATGTTTTTGGAAATGTATGTGATCAAATACTTTACATACTGTATATCATGTTTGCGAGCACTAAAGGTCTTAAGTTTAATTCTTTAATTTTTTTGTATTGCAGATATCTTGATGCTTTAGGTGATATCTTAGTTGACATGTTGACATGTTTATCAGAAGAAGTATTAAGTGAGAAAAAACGTATTTCTTTTTATTTCAACTAAAATAAATAAAAATGCTTTATGGAAGCCCGATAGATACATCGGCCCCTCAGGGCATATAGAAATGCCATGGACATTATAAACAAATAACACTACTGTACAGTCATTTTGCGGCTGATGGTGTTTCTAGCTAATTTTGGGTTGCTGAATTTTATAGAGACGTTAGATTTTTTTGTTGTAGTCAAGGGGAGTAGGTCAAACGACAACAATTTTCTAATACGACAAATATATATTACAATAATGTCACATTTTTAAACACCTCCTAGCACATCAGTCGCAAATTTTTTCTTCAGATTAGTTGAGTAGTGTAATTAGTTACTATACTATAAAAATATACCGCAAAGTCGTAGTGAAGAAAAGAATAAAATCGAAGAATGTCGACTCGATGATTTAAGTGTATTTCTTGACTGTGCACAATGGTAAAATTTCGATTTTAGTCGCATTTTTTTTTAAGTATTACCAAAACATCAATATTTTGAATATAAACTATATTTGTGCGTAGATGATTATATATGTCATTTCGCGTTGTTACTCCCTCATACTTAAGTAAAAAGATATAAAAAAACGTTAACTTCGGTTGCACCGAAGCTAAATACTCTTCACAGGTGCATTTCTGCTAGTAACTATGTGTTCAGTTTATATGGAAGCATAATTAGCAAATAGTAATTCGTTCTGAACAATTTTTTTGGATATTATATTGTTACATTAAGCAGTAAGCGGACGGAGAGACAGATGGAAATGGCTGAATCGACTCAGCTCGACATACTGATCATATATATGTATATACTTTATAGGGTCTCCGATCTTTATTTCTGGGTGTTACAAACTTCGTGACAAACCCCTGTCAAGGGTATAATTACAATAGTAATGCACGATTGATTTTATTTCCTTGTGTATCAGCATTGTACTGGTACATGAATTTAGTCGACCATGAACATGTTCATTTTAAATGCATGACACATAACTAAGAAGGAATGCCCTTTACTAGCAGGAGTTTGGCTCACAAATAAAGGTAGTAAAATAGCTAACTCCAATGAAGAAGAAGAAAATAGCTAAGTTCAAGCAACGAATAGAATTGAAGAGTGAAACATACGTCATGTTGCACTTAGTACAAGGTGCGTTCCAAAGTTAACGGGACTTTAAAAATCATTAGAACAATTGGTTTTTTCGGCAAAATCTATTCACTTTATTCAAAATAGTCTCCTTCTTATTCAATACAGCTTTGTGCACGGTCCAAAAGCAAGCCAAACGAGTGTTTCAGCTCGTTGGCCGGCATGGCCGCCAGTATGACGTTGCAAGCTTTTTGAATGGCCTCTACGTCTGCATAACGCTGTCCTTTCGTGGACAAATGTATTTTTCCGAAAAGGAAGAATTCGCGCGGTGCCATATCAGGTGAATATGGGGAAAGGTTAAAGGTTAAAATGTGATTTTTGGTCAAATCGGGCAAAAGGACGTTCTTTGAATGTTGGATTCTGAGCAATTTTTGGTCGTCAGTCAATTTGTGCGGAACAAGTTTCGAAAGCCCAAATATTCGATCAAAATTCGATAAATCGATGTTTTTTTGGATGTTCAATTTCATTTCCATAAATTTCAATAACAATTTGGGCTGATTTTTGATGAATTCACGCACTGTTTCGATGGAATTTCCGGTGATCACGGAATTTGATTGGCCCAGATGTTGATCGTCATTTATGTCCTCACGACAACTTTAAAAACGTTGAAACCACTCGTATACTCTGCCACGAGATAGGCAATCATCGCCATAAACTTGTTTCATCAATTGGAACATTTCGGTAAGATTTTTACCAATTTTTAAACAATATTTAATGTTGGCTCTTTATTCGAAGCTCATTTTCGCACCAATAACACAAACATAACACTTTCCTTTGTCAGATATCAAAGCGTTGTTAGAACGTAAATCATTTTCGAAGGCCACATRGAGATATGATGGTGTTTACGTCTTAACGGAATTTGTTTGTACGTATATTTTAATCTGTTGATTTTATACTCTTCCAACCAGTTGCTACAGAGTATTATAGTTTTGCTTACCTAAAGATTGTACGTATCACCTAAAACTGATAGAGATAGATTTAGAGTTATATATATGTGACCTGGTCTACGGAAAGGGGGCTTAGGTGTCAAAAAATCAATTTTCACTTTTTAGTTCGGATGGAAGATGAGATGCTTCTTTTTAACAGCTGTTTCCCAGAAAACTAGTTTTCGCACGTTAGCTCCCTTTTCGTAGACCAGGGCACATATATAAATGATCAGGGTGCCGAAAATAGTCCGTTTGTTCGTCCGTGTAAGCTGTAACTTGAGTAAAACTTGAGACACATATGTCAATGAAATATGTGGGTTTCTAAACCATTTAAGCTACAACAACCAAATTTGTTGCGTACAGTTCTTATAAGAACTTCTACCGACAGTGTGAAATGGATGAAATCGAAGGATAACCGTGCCAAATAACGGTACTGTTAAAAAAATATTATAAGCGCGATAAATCAGTATTCAATTGAGGCATTGAGTTTTACCACTGAGATGGTATGAGAGAGTTTTATGGACGCCGGCATGAAAATTGGACGATGGGCTTGGTACTGCCCACTTTTTGGTGAAATCCCATATCCCGGTACCCGAGAAATCGATTTCGACGAAATATAGTATGTGACATTCTTTTTATATTCTTTTGCTACATTGTAAAAATAAATAAATATTAATTAATAATTATTAATTAATTTAATAAATAAACTATAATAGTGTGTCTGTATGTCAAAAATGGGTTGAATCGGATCAATCCATAGCCTCCATATACTTAATTTTACTTAAGATTTTTACATAAAATTTTCGAACTTCGGGGTGACTTTGTACCGCATACATATAGTACATCAATCAGCGAACATATAAGTTATCTTAATGAAAATAAGAGAGCATGCTCAACTTATAAGAAGTGTATCTTTCTGCCTATAATATAATAGATAAATTTGAGCGAAAGCTTGGCCTACCCCTATATAACTAATATCAGGATTTTCGAATATTCGGCTGACTTTACTCTATGTTATTGATTTTATACCTTAAAGTATTTTCCTGGCTTTGATTGTGTCAAGTTGCAAGAGTATAAAAAGTTCGGATGCACCCGAACTAAGCCCTTCCTTACTTCTTGACGGTAAGTTTATTTACTTTTCACTAATTTAGTGCGCATGCATGATACAGTTCATTATAAAGATCCATCAATAACAGATTCCAATGAACGAATGGATTTCATTTAATATATGTATATCAGTTAAGAGGTTTTCTGCCTTTAGTATGTATTTCTGTGAAACAGCAGCACTCTGGAAGTCCTTTCTACAGCGAGTGGGTGAAGTTAACCTGATGGAAAAAAAACTGGAAATTTTGAAATTGGATATTCAATGTGCAGATGGTAGGCCTGGTTATGTGTATTTTTCTAATACCATTAGTCAGACAATATTAATCATTAATAACAGGATAGTCGGCTGAGTTATGTCCATATATCCATCCAATAAATCTTATTTACTATAGCAACGTTAACAAATGAAAAATGTGCGGACAGAGAACTTATTATTTCTTCTAAAATATTTAAGGAGTTAGTTCATAATTTATCTCGAAACCCGCCCAATTTTTTTTAATTTCCATATTGTATACACAACTATTGGTTTCTCGCAAACCGTGAAACAAATTGTCTGAGTCAACTATTTTGTAAATAAAAATCTTACCTCATGCACTTGATTATCTAATAAATCAACTATTTGTTTTGTTGGTTTTAGATGAAACCCGGAGCATTAGTGATGGCCACCTCAGTGAACTTCATTTTATGATAGATAAACTAGCCTATACTTTTAAAATTATTATTTTTAGTTTAAGTTTCTATCAAGTGAAACTTATGTCATGTTTTTACTTATATAAAATAAAATTAGCTACAATAATATTAAGCACAAAATAAAAACAGGAAGAGATATTGACGAAATCTTAAGAGAAATCAACGATATAATAACTAACGTAGTTGTCTTAGAAAAATAGCTAATAGGGAAATAGAAAATCTTGTAAATGGAAAAGGGCGTCCAAGACGAGAATGGCCGCTCCCCTTCCACTCAGCTTCAATTGAAATCTGCGGTACTAAATTAAAAATAACAACTTTAAGCTCACAATCTTACCCAACACAGCTAACGAGTCGCTCGAGTCTTTAAAGACTTCACCTTCTGAAGTTATTAGAATCATAAAAGAACTTAATCCAAAAAAGTCGCCAGGACAGGATAATATTACCCTAGAAATGCTAATTAAGTTGCTAAATATTGTTGTAGAGGTGCTTTAATTACTCTTCAATTCAATTCTTAGTTTTGGATACTATCCAATTTCAAGAAAAAAGTGGAAGATTATTCTGATAGATAAATCTGATGAAAACTTAACACAGTCATCTTCATGCAGACCGCACAGAGAGTACTGCTCATCTATATTTCTAGACGTAACTAATGCGTTTCAGAAGGTGTGGTATTAAGGCCGTTTATATAGTATAAGAATAAAACCATTCTATATCTTGGTATGTCTATGGTAAAGAAATAAGAAGGATCATATGCTAATGTTTTAGAAAGTTCCTGCGATCAAACACGCCTAAAAAGCAGAAATATAACTAAAGCACAACGTATTATCAAAACAACTCAATATCTTGCTTGAGCTTGTCTACTTTTTAAATAGATTTAATAACTTATTGTTAGGCTTTAAAAAAGCAAATCCAATAAATATAATAAAAGAATGTTAAAAAAATACAAATAAATAAATTTCTGGCAAAAAAAAAGTTATTTAAAATTGTTATATTTGCAAGTCTCTGACTTCAATAAGCCCTTTTATTTTCATAGAATAGTGTATTAGTATGTATGCATGTGTGTATATGTATATGTAAATTGAAACTGACATTGCAACACATATTCTTTCCAAATACATATTTCTGTTTTTTAATAAAAAAATAAAAAATATGTCATATGTACATTTATATACATGCAGGCTTAAATATATTCAAAGTTGTCCTTTCAGCCTGTAAAGGGATATATAATGGTTGATGTTGCCCAAGGCAAGTATCCTGCGGATATTTATTTTTACGCATTATGCATATAAATCCTATTATACTATTGGTGTGCTATGTTTGTTGTTAGTGTTGTCAATGAGATAATCATGTAACGATTGCCTTTGTTGTAAATGTGTTACTTGTCGTTGCTGTCATTGCCAGTTGCCCCTAGATTTACATATTTAAGTAACAGGAAGTAAGAACATTCTAGTTAAGTAAGAAACTGGTAATTATTTAATTATGGGGGCAATATGGAGAGTGGTAAATATATAAAAATTCTAGTTTTAGTTTGTAATGAAAAATTAGATTTATCAAATCTATTCTATACTTTAATAACTGATAGTTCTGCTTTTTCCAGAAAGGGGAACAGTCGTCGCACTCTCTACTTGGCTCCCACGACACTGTTGACAGTTTAACGTCATAGATAAGTTTTTCTCTCTTGGAACCAGTACTAACATCAACAAAAATGTCACCCTCGAAATACAACGCAGAATAACTCTTGCCAACAAGTACTACTTCAGACTGAGTAGGCAATTGAGAAGCAAAGTCCTCTCTTGACAAACAAAAACCAAACTCTATAAGTCACTCATAATTCCCGTCTTGCTATATGGTGCATGGACGATGACAACATCTGATAGCCGACGTTACGAGTTTTCGAGAGAAAATTTCTGCAAAAGATGTATGGTCCTTTGTGCGCGACTGACGCGCTGTTGTTGGTTCGGCTATAACCGCCGATATATTCGTTTCATAGATTCCGAACAATAGTAGTACACGATCTAAATTTCATTTCAGAACAATTTTATTTCTGTAATATGTTCATCATTTTCGTAATATTTCATCTTTTTATTATTATACCCTGCACAGTATATACATGATTATAATGTATATATGTATATAAATGAAGAGCTTGACGAGCTCAGTCGATTTAGCCATGTCCGTCTGCGTGTTTGTATATACGTAAACTAATCCCTCGGTTTTTGAAATATCGTTTTGATACTTTGCACACGTCCTTTTTCCTCCAAGATTGGACAACTATTGCATATGGCTACCATACATACAGACTGATCGATCTAATACAAATACTTTATTTAACAAGATATATTCACGAAATTCGTCACATAAGTAATATTGTCGTGAGCAACGAAATAATGTGCGAAAAATATTTTGTAGTTCAAAGTCCTTGTACTTTTTTGTTTGAAAATAAATCATAATGCAATTCGGCATTATTGACTAAGCCAATGGTATAATCTTTGATAAAAATGTTTAGATCGGACTTATATGCGATATAAGTAAGAAGCTGTCATAAAAATCAATCATCAAGATCTTGTATAGAGAACCTTTTCGTTTGCGAAGATATCTTCACGAAATTTGGCATAAATTACCTATGGTATAGTCCAAGCTAACGCTAAAATCTTCGGACAAATATCACTTATAGTTGTCATGACCCATTAAGATAATAATCTCTTAATACCTTTTCATCCTATAAAAAATTCGCCCGGGAAACGTAATATTCCTCCGTGCATCCAAAATTAACATTTTTTCTTGTCGTTACGTTAGCACTTTTGAAAAATATCGTTGGCCTGAAATACTCCTGCACGTTTTTGAAATATGAATACCCTAAAAACGAAAATTCTACAAACATAAATATTTAAATAATCAATTCATCATTTCATACACAATGTATTGATATACATATGTACTATACTAACACTATTTCAGTCCATTTTCTTTTATGCTGGGGCTTAATATCTTATGAACAAATTTATTATACTTTGGGTATAAAATAATAAGGCAACAGCCACAACTCACAAATGATCACAAAATATGCTTATTGCTCTTCCGGGAGAGGTTTAAAAAAAAAAAATAAAAATCAACTAGAACTAAAAGTAAATATAAGTTCTGTGTAGTAAACGTGAAACCGTTGACTGAAGTGTACAATCATGGTTCGAGATATGCGTGTACATTAGAGTGTGTAAGAAACGAATGTTCTTTAGAAAACCGTTAAGCGGAGCTTACCTTTCCGCTTGGTACTCTGAAAAAAACATCCCTAAAAAGGTCCTCCAAGCATCAGCTTTTAATTGCGACGAAGAAGTCGTCTACAGCAGCGAAAAAAATATTTCTTATACTAGGTTAGGGTGATTCACAGAATGCCACAAAAACCGGAAAAATCGCGTATGCGTCAAATGTTCTATAAATCATTCTGAACAACTATGGTTCTAAGTCCGGTCGAGCCAACGGTTTTAGGCCGATGTTTTTAGAAAAATTTTTCGTCCGGTTTTCAGAAATCTGAATAAAATTTAAGGAAGATGGAGTCATGTGTACGAAAGTTCTCTGATCACCATTCATTTGGAAGTGGTCAGAAACGAATCTTTTACCTATGGCTCAAGCAATTCACGACTTCCGGTCCCAGAGTAAGTACTCTATGGGTAGCATAAGAACATCCGTTTAAAGGCGAGCTAAAGTGAGAAGGCAAAATATCCCCTCCACAAAGTTGTGCGGGTGTTTCGTAATAAACGCCCTCAATGAACATTCAAGAAGAGCCTCGAATGAGAAACCCCCTTTTGATGGCGACCATAAATATTACGATTTGAGAGCATACACTTGAAGTGCTTAGTCCCATAATTGGGAAAGTGCCACTGCTCAACTGGTTGATATCCTCGTGAGGCTGACATCACCGCTGTCCACGAAATGCGATGAACGGGACAAGGAGTGAGGTGAGTAGATCCTTGTGGCATTTACTACAGTGGCCATATAAAGGAGCGCAGGTTCGATGTGGAATAAGTGATGGAAGAAAGACTTCAGGTTCCTCAATATAAAGGACGATGTGGCCAAAGATGCCTTCTATGAGCACTTGGAGCGTACCTATGAGAGCTGCCCCTTTCACGATGTCAAAACCGTGCTTGGCGACTTTACTGCAGTCGGTAAATTCAGCCAAGCTACCTGGTTGTCTCCGGATAGAAAAGCCACCAACCAGATAGATCATGTTGTGATAGGTGGAAGACACGTCTGCAGTGTTTTAGACGTGCGTACGCTCCGAGGTCCTAACATCGGTATAAGGACATTGTGGGACGGCATTTCAAGCTCCTTACGTACAGCTGCAACCGAAACCATTGGTTTTCGGAAAATGCAAAAGAACAGCTGGTACGACGAGGAGTGCCGTGTCGCAGCGCAGAGAAAACAGACTGCCTACCTCGCAATGTTACGATTGACCACAACAAGTGGGGGTGGGATGGATGGATACCGAGAGTTTAAGAGGCAAAATGGGGTCTCACTCCATTTGCAGAGAGAAAAAGAAAGAGGCCAAATTCCTAATATGAAGAGCTTGACAACCTGACCGACAGGGCCAATGCTCGAAAACTCTACGAAAAAATACGGCGACTAACAGAAGGTTTCAAGACCTCAGCCAGAGTGATCTAGTAATCGATGCCCAGAGCATAGTCAAGTTATGGAGGGAACAGTTCTCCAGCCTGCTGACTAGCTGTGAAAGTATAATGCCTTGGGAAGGCGAACCCGATTCCCCAATCGATGACGACGAAACAGACCATCGAACGACCATGAAGAAGTTCGAATAGCAATTAGAAACAAGCGCTGGTCGATGGATTGCCGGCCAAGCTATTCAAACACGGCGGCGAAGATCTGATAAGAAGCATACGTCAGTTTCGTTGGTAAATATCGTCGGACGAAAGCATGTCCAACGATTGTAATTTAAGTATGCGCTGCCCAATCCAAAAAAAGAGACCCCGCAATCAGCGCTAACTACCGTGGGATAGGCCTCCTCAAGATCGCGTATAAATTTCTATAAAGCGTATTGTGTGAAAGATTAAAGCACACTGTCAACGCGCTGATTGGACTTTTTCAGTGTGGATTTGGGTCTGTCAAATCAACAACTGACCAGATATTCACCACGCTCCAAATATTGGAAAAGACGCGTGAAAAGAGAATCGATACACACCACGTCTCCTTGTTTTTGCTTTTGATAGCACGAAAAGGAGCTACCTTTATGACGCGAAGTCTGAATTTGGTATATTCGCAAAACTAAAACGGCTATGTAAAGTGACGTTGAGCGACACCAAAAGCTCCGTCAGGATCGGGGACAACCTCTCCGAACCGTTTGTGTTGCCTCTTCAATCCACTTCTGGAAAAAATAATTCGAGCTGCAGAACTTAACAAGAAGGTACCATCTTCACGAATAGGCACTGTCTTTGCGAATAGGCACTGTTGACAGTCAACCTTCGAAGTGGTAGGTAATTTCGTATATATTGGATCAGAAAACAAATACACTGAGGAACAAAACCGGAACAATAATTAAATAAATGCACTTTAATGCAGTAAATGGTAAGCATATGTATATTTTAGTAAAAAAAAGTATTATAATATTATATTATTTTTATACAGGTTTAAAGTGTACTACAAGTGTAACTAAAAATAAAATCACGAATTCACACTGGAAACATAAAAATATAACAGAAATGTGGCAGAACTCCATTGTTTCACTTTTGCACTCATACAAAAAATAATATTTTCACCCATCTATAGACGAGATGTTAAATAAAATAATTAAACAAAAAATTTATGTATACAATAAAGTTCATTTATATATGGAAGTATTTGTCTCATTCCAGGTTTGCTCTTTAGTGCATATAAAAGCGCGGGATGAAAATATTTGCAAAAGACGTCCATCGTTCATCGTCTGAAAGGCCAATCCTTTAACCCAAGATACACCAAAAATGGTGAAAAATGATGAAGGTAATGTCCTGTTACGCATCCCATAGCATTTTCAAGGTATAGAGTCGCATCGTTTGTAAAAGTTGTTTGGAGAATAGATCATAATTCCTATCTAAACATTCTAAGACACACAATGGAGCCATTCTCACTTAAATTACTCTGTAAATTGTATTGCATGTATAGTAGTGATCCAAAACAAGCAATTAAGGCAATAAAAGATGGGTTATCTACCGAAAACTAATTACAATGGCCAGCGCAAAGTCCCAATATTAACCCGTTAAAGAAACTTAGGAATGATGTAAAAGCTAAAGGATCGGATGGCCATTCCAAAGGGATTTATTGAAGCATTGGATTCCATGCCATGGAACAGATAACAGAAACTGATGGAGAGCTTACCTCTCGATCGAGACCATAAAACAAAGTATTAACTTGGTAGTGAGTAATATAGAAAAGTTTATACTCTTGCAACCAGTTGTTACAGAGTATTTCAGTTCTGATCACCTAACGGTTGTACGTATCACTTAAAATAAAGCGAAATAGATATAGGGCTATGTATATATAAATGGTCAGAATGACGAGAAAAGTTGAAATCCGTCTGACTATCCGTCCATGCAATTTGTAACTTTAGTAAAAATTGAGATATCGCCATTAACCGAAAACATATAAAGTGTCATAAATTAAGCTATAAAGCTGTAAGTTGGTATAGAGGAACGTAGTAGAAAGGGGCACCTGTGGGCAAAATTTTTTCAAACAGTGGATGTGGCCCCGCCCACTAACAAGTTTAATGTATATATCTACTAAACCACTTAAGCTACAACAAACTAATATGCTAAGTACAAACATAAAAAAACTTCTACTGACAGTTTGAAAATGGATGAAGTTGGAGGATAACCCCGCTCACTGCTCATATAACGGTACTGTAAAAAACTACTAAAAGCGCGATAAATCAATAATTACGCCAAAAGCATTAAGCATAAGCAGGACATTAAACGATGGGCTTGGCACCGCCCACTTTTTGGGAATCCCATATCTCAGAACCCGACTATCCGATTTTGTCAAAATTTATGTGACATTCTTCTTATATTCTTATGTTACATTGTGAAAATAAACGAAATCGGACCACAATCACGCCTACTTTCCATATTGAACAATTTTAAATTCCACTTGATTCGTTCAGTTTCGAGTACATAAATCAAAAAGCAATTAATATAACGAGATAAAACTTTGCACGAATAATTTCTTTATAGTTATAGTGACAGTACGACACACGTGGCTATTGCGTAGACAAATCGGCATTCACATGTAAATTATACCCCGGATAATTACACTCAAAAAAGGCACAATTTTTGGTTCAATTAACCAGGAAATCAATTAACGGCTAAAATCGTTTCATTGAACAATTCATTGCCCCCTTAATAGGACAACCTAATTAATTTAAAAATAACATATGTGCGCTTTATGTATTGATCATCATAACATTCCCATATGTATAAACTAACTAAGCTAAACTATTTGGAGCTCGCCGCTTATATTTTGAGAATGTTAATTGGATATTTTTCAATGATAATAATTCTATATTTCCTTATTCACACAAAAACTTCTTTCCTGAATAAAAATTGTTCTTGCATGTATTTTAAAACTTCAGGAACTGACGAAGGCTTCGGAGGATCTTCTTTTCCCTTCTATTCAACATCAGCACCATTACAATTATGTAGGGAACCGAATTAACCGAGTTTAATTAAGCATAAAAATTTATACCTATTTTGCTTGCAATATACCGGTTAGGTGTTTCAAACAAGCTCGGAAATCAATTGACCGGGGGTTAATTAAGCTGAAGATTCTGTATATGTGTGTAAGAATTTTAAAGAGTGTGTTAAAGCATAATTTTTAGAAATAATCAAATTTTAAGTAAAAAGAATACTGGATAACGAAAAAAACACAAACATTTTTTAGAAGACTTTCATCACATGGAGATATCCGCCACAAAGAATCCCTTTAAATTTATTTTTTTACGAGAAAATATTGTAAAAAATTAACCATTATTTCATTTCTTTCATATTATTCCCCCATCTTTTGACATTTTCTTCAGTAAGGTTTCCATTTCATCAGGGAAAGTTATTCCATCCAACAATAAGACGAAATTTTTAAAATTTACTACCGAAATTCGGAGTCAGTGGCTTCAACACTTGAGCGTCTAGTAGAAAAACTTTATTCCACAGGCACAGTACAAAATGTTCCCGTGCCAGTGAGACAAAGAAGTACCCGTAGTGTCGAAAATATTGCTGCCGCTTTCGCATCAATTGAGGAAGACCCAAATCAATCTCTTACACGTCGTTCTAAAGGGTTGGGCATCTCTGTGACGTCGTTGTGTGAAAAGATCTTAGCCTACATCTTTACAAGATCAAACTGACTCAAGAACTGAAGACGCTTGACCACTAGTATCGTCGAATGTTCGTAAATTGGGCTGAGGAATTGATCCGGATTCCAAATCACTACAGTCATGAGCTTTATTGCTAATTGAATGGCTTCGTCAAAAAGCAAAATATGCATTATTGGTCAGGCAGCAAACCACACGTATTTCATGAGCGTTATTGGGCCGTACTTCTTCCGTAATGATCAAGACCGGGACGTTACTGTGAATGGGAATCTCTACCGCTTAATGACAATCGAATTTGTTTCGCTCGAATTGGAAGATATGGACTTGGACAATATGTGGTTCCAACGGAACGACGCCACAAGCCACACTACGAATTTCACAATCGATTTATTGAAAACTAAGTTTGGTGAATGTGTTATCTCATGAAATGGCCGCCTCGGTCGTGCCATTAGACTTGTTAGACTATGTATGTATATGGCTATGCAGCAGTATCGGCCAATTTATGCTTGAAAATCTTTGAAAATTGGTTTCAGTGACTGGACTTCTGCAAGCGTGCCCATGGTGGTCACGCAAAATAAATCGAGTTGTATACATAAAGACATCGAATGTACTTTCACTTTCGTAGCGCTCTTATTGAAAAACGCGTTAGTGGTTCGATCTAAAAAATTTTTTTAGCAAATTATTTCGTTGCTTACAACAATAATATGTTCCGAGTTTTGTGAAGATGTCTTGTCAAAAAGTTAGATCAGTCAGTTTGGATAACAGCCAAATGTCAGAGTTGTCCAATATCAGCGATTCCGACGAATGAGTAGTTTCTTGTTGAGAGAAAGACCTGTACAAATTTTCAGATCCTTATCTCAAAAACTGAAGGAGTTGGCGGACGTATAGAAGAGCATGACAAAATCAACTCAGCTCATCACTCTGATCATTTATACAGGTACATACTTTGGAACTGTTAAACGTACTGTAGCACAGCTGAACGATTGTGGACATGTGCAAGCAGGGATGCTAGTTAAAGGTGTGGGCGTAGATAACTTAATGTGATATATGTACGTATGAGTTTTCGTGTGAGAGATGATATTATTAATTTATGAAATTTAAATAATATCAGTTAATACCTTCTCTAAGGGTACATATCGTGAATACATAAAAATACTGCTTTGTTATATTTGTTGGACAAGTAAGTAAATTGAATACCCCGTCAGATAACTCAACAAATCCAATCAGTTTGCTTAATATACGGTCTAATTTTGCACACTACATTAATATGTATGTACGTGTGTAATGTAAAATGTAATTCTATACAAACAAAAATATATTTTAACCGATATGTGCATTTTTTTATTGAACTTAACGAAAAGAAACACAGATGTGCTTACCTTTTTTCAACATTAAGTCATCGCTTATTGGGCATTTGCTGACTTGCGCTGACGATAAGCTCCCATTACTGCCATTGCCGCCGTTTCCATTTGCCATTCTACCGCCACCATGAGGACTAAGCGGTTGTACACCTGTTGCAAAGGCTGAAGCCAAAATTTTGGAGGGTGACGAAATAGCAGCACTACCAACGCTATTTGCGCCACTGGGCACAGCTCCACTGGAAAGTCCACTACTTAATGGCGGTGAGTACCATGAGGTGGAGTAGTGGCGTGGTGGCCAACACTGATTAACCACAGCATGTTGAGGATGGTGATGTGTGAGCGCTAACGTATTTGCGGTATGCGATTGAGTCGGTAGGGTTGTTGTTGAAACATGCATATGAGAATGAGACTGCGAATGCGTGTTTGGTTGAACCGGATGATGATCTTGATGAATTTGCGGTTGCATCTGCTGTGTATGATGTAAGTTATGGGGGGGTGCTGGGACCGATGATTCCATCTGTGCTGAAGTGACGGTAGATGGATGCAATGAGCCGACCCCAAGTGGATGATGGTCATTTAGTACGCGAAGCTTGTCATACATAGCATCTGTGGTAGTGTCTCTAACAGCTCCACTAACAACAGAGCTCCTATTCGCAAAGGCATCGCCTTCGCCGCAATCATTTACACTGCTCCCCACGCTGCCATCAGAATTTAGAGGTGTGTTCGTGGTCCGCAATTGTATATCCACAACGCTGCCTCCGCTAGAACCGCCCATAGATCCGCTGCCGGTCGTGCTGCCAATTGGATTGGTTGCTTTCGGGTTGCTGTTAGTACTGGCTACGCTGCCCCCATTACATTTACTGTCATTTGTCAGAAGCGAGCTATGTTGTTGTTGTTGTTCCTTTTGAGCGGCCAGATTGCGCAGTACTCGATTTATAGAGGAAACCTAAACAATTTGCCGAAAGCAGAGGTATATTCATATAAATTGTTTAATAATGCATATACAGCTAAAATTAATATATACATACATACGATAACTTACATAGATCAATATTCAAAATATGTCGGAAGGGAATACCAACCAGCCCCAGAAAGAAATTTTGGATTCGCTACTGATTCAGATGTACCATTGATACATACATGCATACATACATAAGTAAATGATTGGCTTCATAAAATTGAAAAGTAAAAATTTTGACATAAGTGCATGGCAGTTTTTTTAAATTGTTTGAACGCATTGCACCAACAACCTAAGGATTTGTATGGCATATATGGCTGGAAATGTTGTGATGTCGTAAATTGATGCTGTAAAATTCTTGTTAATGAAAAATTTTAAGATGTTAAGAAGTTTACATTATTCCCATCCTTTCCCGTTTGTTCACATGTACGGATATAACATTACTACCATACAAACATACAAATTTTTACGAATTTGTGTATGCAAGTAAGTTTTGGTTGTCAGCTCTTTGGATCCGCGCTAGGATGGAACCGATATAAGGGAAGAAGAAGTTAAAAGAGCCTGATTGCTTGTTTAGCTGCCGCCTGCCGCCTGCCGCCTGTCGCTTGTAGTCTAACTGACTACGGCAGCAGCTGTCGCACAATTTTGCCTAGATGCTTTTTACTCTATATCAATTCATTTACTTTTGTTTTTTGGTGCAGTTGTTGTTTTTTCGTTGCTCTTGTCATTGCCATTTTCTTTGTTGTTGTTTTTTTCAGTTTAATATGCTGCAATATCTGTTGTTGACAGCGCTGCAGAAACAGCAGCATTGACTGTGATTTAAAAGGCAGCACCAGGCAGACGCTTTGAGTCGGAAGGGGGAAGTTCAACTAACTGGAAAAATTAGGCAAAAATATCCTTTCACGAAAAAACAAGGGGTGCGAATGCAATGCCAGTATTAGTAAAATTTGAAAAGCGAAAATGTAGAAGAGCCCATTTTTTAAACCTGAAATGCTTCTTTTGCTTAAAGAAAAATTAGAAGCGAAAATGTTAAAGGAATGAAATACAGTTAAAAAGGCCATTAAAAGTTTCAGAATTGGACTTTATTATGTCAATAAAGTGAGCGTTTTGGAACTAATGGATTACCTAAACAAGTTACTTTAACATTTCCGCAATAACAGGTAAAAGTAAACGTCGAATACTTTAAAAAGAATAATATATTAAGTATATATATGTAGTAGAAATGTCTGTTCCTCCTTCCGTCCGTAAATGTATTCTAGAAATAGTCAGTTTGTGAGTTGTCTTAATTAAAATGAGAGAGGGTGTCTTTCTATTAACGATACATTTTTGTAACTAAACTGGATAAAATCGGGTGAAAACTTACCCCAGGCTCCACATAACTAATATCAGCAATTTCTAACATGTACCTGACTTAGTCAGTATAGACAATAGTTACAATTCTTTAAAAACTTCCATCTTTGCATCTGTTCACAAGAAAAGCGGTGTGAGCCGGGGGGTTGTCGTGGTACTTCTAATCGGCTGCGATGTCTTGTAGGATTCGATTGATCCTTCGTTTGAGTCTCTTGAGGACTTCCACGTAAAACTTGGCGTTCTTCTTCTCTTTTTTGGGCTAGAAGACGTTGGCGCGTGGTGTGCCACTTTGAAGATTGCCTCTTTGTCTCGGCATCATACTTAAAGATCCAAATTTTCTTGGCGCACCTTCACGTTCCGCAATAATCATAATCTGTAATAATGTCATGTACGACAGATTTTGATAAATTTAACATCTGGGAAATTAAAGGAATACTTAGTCGACGGTCTGAGTTCAAAACTTTGCACACGACAGTCACATTGTAGGTGAACTCATCCCGGCCCTCCAAAAAGACCTGGTGCCACCAAAACATACCCTTTCTTGCTAAAGCAACATCTGGATAAGACTGCTTGATCATATCAAACGTTTCTGTCACAGATTTACCTAGTTTCACACAGAATTTAATTGCGTATCTCTGCTCTAACGAACGCTCGTTCGTCAGCTATGAACGCCCTCTACCGAATCCAGTTGGTGCGCGCACGATCTGAAGTACAGTCGCGATCCTAATCAGTCCTATTATTTTCCGGACCAACCCTGCATACGACGAGTCGAGTTGAATTCCAACTAACTGCCAGTCCAACTATCCGTCTGTTCGTGTAATCGATAACTTGAGTAAAAATTGGAATATCGCTTGTTCACAGGCACCCTAGAGAGATGTGTATTGCAAATAAGCGAAATCAGATTATTTTCACGTCCATTTCATGCCGTTCAGCGAAAACATAAAAAGTAAGATAAAAATAATGACAAAAGTTTGGTACAGTAAGTATCAGTAAAGAAAGCAAATGCGGTTAAAAATTTTTATATGTCACATATAACAAACCAATAAAGCAACATTAACCAAACTTGCTGACCACCTCTTCGTACAGCGGAAAAAGGTTTGAAATCGGATCCCCAAATACATGAAAGTTTTTTTCAAAAATACTCAAAAGACAATAAAAACGTAAACAGAAATAAATTTTGCATAGTATATGATGCAGAAGGACGCCATAGAAGATGATGCTAAATTGAACAATTGGCACCGTTCACCTTTCAGTTTTAACCAAATTTGGTGCATAACATTTTCTTTATACATTTCTTTGTGCAAATACGACCCATATATTACAATTTTCAATTCCATCTAATGCTATTAAAGATATCGAAATAGATTTCTGCATAAATGGTATACTATCTCATGATACCATCTCCAACTGTCGAAACCGGACCATAAGTTTTCAATCGTTTATATTAGTTAATATGTGAGTTATATTAATAAAAGTCGCAGAGCGTCATATATATACGTATGAAAGAAATATTTTTAGTTCAGCATTTTTGTTTGCATTTAGATTACACATGTACACATTTGAGTCTAGATTCCTAGATTTTAATATAAATATATAATGAAACTAAGTGAGTCTAAGACCAATAATATAAAAAATTATGATTGTCATCCAACACAAACTAAACGATCGGAATCAAGTGCTTGTATAAAAAACTTTTTTTCATTTGAGGAGATATATTCACGAAATTTGGCATGGGTTATTCTTAAAGCAACGAATCTTCGAAGAACTTGTTTAGATTGGATCACTATAACATAGAGTTGTCATACAAGCTAAACAAATGGAATAAATCCTTGTATGGAACACTTTTTGATTTGACATATTTACCAAATCTGTCATAAACGACATCTCACAGTTAATTTGCATTCAACGCTACATATTTTTTATTTGACTAGTAGTTATTTTGAATGCTCCATATAAGGAGGTCATGTTTTTTTGCTATTATATCTGTAATTTATTTAATCATTTTTCAAATATTTGGTATTTTTTATTTTCTCTTTTACAATACTTTAGATAGTATTATTTTGCTAAAATAACTTGGACTTTATTTTATTATGTTACCAATTTGATTCTGCCCTTTGTGTTTGATTTTAGTTGGCATTTGATTATTGCTATTTGTTGTAGCATTTGCATTGTAATCAAATTCAGTTATTGTATTGAACTTTTTGTGGGTACATCATTTACGTTATTGTTTACTAAGTGAACGGAGAAATCGTTTGGCGTAGTAGAAGTGCTGTTAGCGCGTGTTTGGCAATTGGGAGTTAAAAATGTGCGGTCATGTGACAAGATGGCAGGATGTCAGTATTCTCTTTGACTTAGTATGCACTACCTTACAACTTTTGTAGGGGTGTCTATTCATGTGGAAAAATCACTACAGAAATGTCGCAAACTGAGAGATAGTGAAAAAATGCATAAATAATTATCATATAAAATTTCGAGGGACTTCGTATTTGAACCAACATGTAGTGTTCAATATAAATTATAATATTGCACATTTTCTGTTAATGCAAGTATGATCATATATCTACATAAGTTTTGCAATTTAAAAATGTAATAAGAGATATAAATTTATAAGAAAACCAGAAAATCGTTAATTTTTCGTTATCTCGACAACTGAGGGGCTCGTTCGGGTATATATGCACATACAGACAGACGGAAAAAGGGAAATTATGAATGCGGAAAAGAATGAAAATAGTTACTATTTTTTATATTTTTTTAGATATATTTTTTGTAAACAATGAGTTTGGATAAACGACAAGTGTTTGTTAATTTGAGCACATTTGATACAAAAATCGTATCTTAATACAAATATGCATATCGAAAACGATATTGCTCCTATTGTTAAAATAATATTCCAATTAATTTCTGTGAATAATTTGTCTAGGACTCTTAACAGCCGTTATGTTCTTACACATGTATATATGTATGTATGTATTATATAAACAGAGTATGTGGAAAAAAATATAAAGTAAAAGAGGTCTTGTTAGTTTCGCCACAGTGTCCCTAAGGGTTTAAAACCAATGCAAACCGATCAGTCTTTAAGCCAAAAGGTATCAATAATGCTCGTATATTTTCCTCTGTATATATCTAAAGACTTACAATCCGTCAACCACTTAGCATCCTAAATTATTCACCCCCAAATTAAATATTAAATAAAAAATGTCATTCCGTCACGCTTGTCACGACGACAATGAGGTTTTCACACTCTTCTAACCAAAATTGATGCCCTTACTTCCAATTGGCTTCAACACTCACGCATAGAAGCTGTGCGCACGTCAATTTGCTGGCTGGAATGAATAAAAGCGCGTTTCAACCATTGAAGCGTTTAAGCAAGAGAGCGAGAAGTAAATAATAAAGAAAGTTGAATAGAGCAAATAAGAAATGCTAAATATGTGCTTAAATGATTGCGTCAGTAAGGGTGGGTGAGGTGTCAACAATTGGGAGAAAAAAGAAATTAAGGACAATGGGGGTCGTGCAACTAAATGAAAGTTGGTGACAACACGAGCAAATCTTAAAAATGAAGTTAACATAGCAGATAGCATTAATAATGTAGAAATTCGGTATTTCGAGATTACGCGCTCATATGTGTGTACATGCTTTGTGGTTTTTTTCTAGTGTCTACATACACTTGGATAAATTTTTGGCCCATCTGCGGTTAGGGTGAAAAAAGGTAAACCGACGATACAAATTTTCTGAACATTTTACATTTTATAAAAATTTTATACAATTATTTTATATGTACGTGTATATTTTGATTTTGTTGAATAACTTACGCTAGGTATATTTTCGTTTGTGCAAATGCATTCCTGCAATAACCGGTCACGTATCTCCCACGCAAAAATGCTAGGACATTCGCGTTTGTAAAGTGAAATCTTACTCACAACCTCTGCGGTGGCCACTCGTGGCTTAGAACCACCAATAGCTCGTGGTCGGATGCTTCCAGTTTCATAATATCTGAAATAAATTCATCAAGAAAAGAAAATTGTAGTAAATGGCTTTTTATGTAGATATAACGTTTGATTCACTTTAGCTTTTAGATAATTTAATTATTACTACTAACCTGCCCAAAATCTTACTGACGCAGCCATTAGAAACTTGCAATATGCGAGATATATCACAAGGTCGTGCTCCTGAGTGGGCCAACTCAACGATTTTTTGACGTGTAGAATCAGGTAATGGGCGTCCTCCCACGAATACGCCACCTAACTGATTTACACCACTATGACCTGCTAAGACAAGAAAATTAATCATAACAATTAATGATTCTCAACTTCATAATTAATTACAAAACATTCAAATAATAACTAAACAAGTAAGGAAGGCTAAGTTCGGGTGAAATTGAACCGATCAACATAAAGCCTACCAAAACTTTGAAATTCTTTTAATAGGTATAAGGGAGCCAACCGCAGTATTGATCCAATTTTGTCTATTTTTGACCAGATTGACGAATATATAAGACATAACACTTGTGTAAGATGGTATAGCCAACCCTGGTCCTGGGATCACGGATGATCCCAGATCACGGATCATCCCACGGATGAGCTCAGAAAATGGGATGAGGCTGATTAGCTTCGCAGGGGCCCTGAAGTATGATTGTCTTTAGTACTAGATCCAATACAATAAACTTCATCACGGTACATGGCTATCTCAAGATTGAAAAATTTAAAACCAGATCGATCATACTGTGATAGTGTCCTTAACTTGTGTACGCTGTCAAGACCTAACATCGACTCGGGCCGCAGAACTAAACAGCGAAGGTACAATCTTCAATAAGAGTGTAGAGCTGTTGGCGTACTGATAAGGAGCATACATCATCTCCAAGCCGACCGATATCAAACGAGGTTTCAGGCAAGGCAACTCCCTTTTGTGTGACTTCCTCAACCAACTTCTGGAAAAAACAATTCGCGCTACAGAACTAAAGAAGATCTTTTCTCCAGAATGGATAAGGTAGCGACTGGTGGTGAACGAGGATAAGACAAAATATCTAGTGTGATAAAACAAACTGTCGTCGCACTCGCGACTAGGCACCCATATCACTGTTGACAGTCATATCTTCGAAGTTGTTGACAATGTCGTCCAGCATCAACACCACCGCAGAATATCTCTTGCCAGCAGGTGTTACTTTGAACTGAGTAGGCAATTGAGAAGTAAAGTCCTATTTCAACGAACAAAAACCAAACAATATATGTCATTCAATGTTCTCGTCCTGCTATGTGGTGCAGAGGCGTGGACGATGACAACATCTGATGAGTCGATGTTACGAGTTTTCGAGAGAAAATGTCTGCAAAAGATTTATGGTCCTTTGCGCGTTGGCCTTGGTTAATATCGCATTCGATGGAAGGATGCACTGTATGAGATATATGACAACGTTGACATAGTTCAGCGAATTAAAAAGTTGTGCGAATGAACGAAAACACTCCAGTTCCAGTATACAACGCAGTACCCACCGGGGGAAGCAGAGGAGAGGAAACGCTCCACTCTGTTGGAAGGATCAGATCGAGAAGACCCTAACTTCGCTTGAAATCTCCAATCGGCACCACCATCCGAAAAGAAGGAACGACTGGCGCGCTGTTGTTAACTCGCCTATAACCGCATAAGCGGTTTCTGCGCCAGTAAAGAAGAAGAAGAAGAACTATGCTTGTGGAGTTTTTGGAACAATTTGTGAAGTTTTTTTCTATTACAACTTTAGACATTTGTATATGTATATATACACATTCTGTAGCACTCACTCTAAAGCCATTTGCGTTGCGAAAATATTTGATATAATTCTGAACAATCCTATTTAGACGATCACTTATCCTTTTTGTTGGAAAAGTCATCCTTTTCATTTCTATTATCTTTTATCCCATCACATTGAAATTGCTGTTAAATCCGGTTTTTATCCTCTAATGAAATTTAGTTCCGGATGAGAACTTAAACGCAAAGAAACAACAAGTATGTTTCTTATATTAATTTGATAGCAGAAGCGTCGATTCCTGCTCAATATGTCATGATTTTAAGTGGTTTGGAATAAATGCAAAATATTTTTTTGTGCTTTTAAGCCTTTTATACCAATACTCTAGCAATGAAAGGGAACACTATTAACGCACATATTATATTTGAATTCCCTTTCTAACGCCGTGCAGACATCACTGTCTTAATCAGAGATGAGAAATATTGAGGGTGGGATAAATATAGTATGTGTATGTAAGGTTTACGTAACCTGTATATCAGCCGAATATGCTTTTTGCATAATAGCAACTGGCAATCTTTACACATTGATTTGCTACGCGATGTTAGACGTCAAATCATTTTTTTTTTATCAAATTGACCAAAATTCAAAATTTAGTAAATGAGATCAAATAAATGACTTTAACTACTCTTCTTAAAAAGATTGTCGTACTTTGTCTTTAGTAAAGCCAAGATTAAACTTTAAGAATATAAAATATAATATTGTAAAAAACTACGGTAATCATGTGTAAATTTTTTCCGGTTTTATCAAATGAGAAACTTAAATAAAAACACATAGTGACCCTGAGTTAAATTTGGGCTAATGTTTATAGAGAAACATTTAAGAGGGTGAGAGTTGGAAACAAATTAAAAGGGTTTTGCTCGGTTGATTGGACTTTATATGCTATATATTGAATCAGTTTTATTGAAGGTATCTTTTTGAAGCTTTCATCGTGCTTCATGTTTGAAAGAAATCAATACGATTAATTTAGTTAGAAATTTATGCTTGAAATACGCTCTGCTTTGTTGCCACTTCAATAGGCACCCATAACGATTGTTGTCAAACTACATTTAGCGCAAATAATAGGATACACTGTTCACTTGTTTTTTGTTGGTTTCATAAATGTCACGACTAATGAATTTGGTTTGTATGTCAAAAACCAACCAAAAGGATAAAAGGTTAGGTGATTAGATAATTTATAAGGGTTTTGCGGTTTACAATTTAGAATAAAGATGTTATATGCACTTAAATATTTTGCACTATGTGTATATAATACATAATTAGTATTAAATATCTATACCCATACATATATATTCAAGGTTGGTTCTGAACTTAGAGAATCGAGAAGCTTTTCTAAATTTTAAAATAAGTATTACTTCAAACTCGTAAAATTTCAAAAGATCATGTCGATTGAGAAATACTTTCAGGCAGCGTTTGAAAAACTACGCTACTCCCGTAGCATTCCATTTTGCTCTCCCTTTGTCGGGATAACTATGTAAAATAGCTCTCACATTTGTAGTTGTAGCACATGAAAATTTTAATTAGCTCTGCTCTACTACCTCTCCCAATTTTTTAGCTACCGCTGTGCATAGCACAGCACTTAAGTTTTGCTTACTGCTAAAGCTGTAGTTTTTTACCTAACAAAACTCCGAGAAGTAAAGAGCACATACTTTTACATTGTTATCCTATGGCTCTGCTATAGCTACCGTTTCACTTTGTTGGGAGGCATAGCATAGCAATAAATTTTGTTGCTACGTAGTAGTAAATGAAAACCCTGCTTTCAGACTCTATTAACTCAACTTCAATTAATCCACGAAATTATTGTATAAAAAAATTTTAGAAATCTTTGGTATCTTATTGACTTATATTATAGGTCATGGTCTCGTTTATTTTTATTAGCATGTTTAGATTTATGTCTTCGATATTTAAATAATATTGAAGCCAACCTAATTAATTGAAATAACATATGTATGTACATATGTATATGTAATATATACTGAACTAAATACTATATACACTATAGTATGCGATGCGTAGAAGATGAATACATTCTTATAAAATAAGAAATTAAAATTGTAGTGACACAATTAAAACTTCCTCGCAGTCCACAATATGAACTTTGCATGTATTGTCTTTATAGGAAAGTCAAAACTAATCATTTACATTGGATGGTTAGAATATTGACTTTTTAGTTTGACAATATACTTTTTTGAGGAAACTAAAAGAAACAAAACTATATACGACACAATTATCTTTACAATGTTTCACAATGTTGGTGTTTAAGAGTGTTATTCCAAATATAAATGTGTAGAGATTGTACTACTTTACTACACTGAATATGAAAGTGCTCTATGTGTGTTTCAATGGACCTGATCCCTGTGTCCTTAAGAATACATTTCCTGAATTACATTTATTCAACATTTCTATAAAAATGGATTGTTCTCCATATATGGATAAAAATTTTCATCTCGTGGATGATGGAGTACCTTCATTTCATGTAAAATAAGTTATCCATTTGTTATCGCAGATCCTTAGACAAGACCATATAATTCGACTCTGCATATCACAGGTGTATGCCATGAACCAGCTGCGGGAAATTTCTTTTGGAACCGCTCTCTCACTACACAACGTCACATGTACATAAGTATGTATTATTACTTACTTGGATATTCACACTGAAAAATATGTAATTTCTTTTTATTAACAAGTCCCAACCTGACAACGGGTTGTAATACCCAAGTTTTAAGGAAAGAAATCTGTTCACTCCAACATTAGAGAGGAGTATTCTATGAAATATCCCAAATATTTTTAGAGAGATGTGCAAACTTGCACATACGCACATATGTACATTTATACATATGTGACCTGGTCAACGAAAAGGGAGCTAACGTGCGAAAACTAGTTTTGTGGGAAACAGCTGTTAAAAAAAAGCATCTCATCTTCCATCCGAATCAACTAAAAAGTGAAAATTGATTATTTGACACTTAAGCCCCCTTTCCGTAGACCAGGTCACATATATTAAAATAATATCAGCAATTCTTCTGATTTTCCGCATATAGCTCCGCTGATTATACTCTACCACACTTCGTTGTCAGTAATGTCATAAATAACTAATGCAAGTTCATATGTATGTATGTACATATATGGTACATATAAAAATCTATAGTATGCGTACATACGAACCCTACACAATGTAGCAGACAATAACGACAATAATGTTAGCCAACTGGAGAAGTAGCTAAAGCAGTAGCAGTAACATTCATTTCACACTAAATACAACACAAAGCGACCACAATGAGATTCAATGACTGTTATGATCATTCAATGTATATAGTATGTATAATGTAGATATATGGATGTAAGTATTATATGTGTTCATATGTAATTAATATGTACCAATAAATAAAGCGAACAAATAAAACCTGAAATACTGATGTCCTAGGTGTACAGTAAGGATCCAAGCATCGTTTTCTTTTCACACAAAAATGTTGCATCGATTCTCTCCTAAGCTTGGCCTGTCAAATTTGCGAGTTAATTTCTCAAAATTTTTCGGGTTCGTTTGTTCTTTTCTCAAGATGTTGCATTCTAGCCAGAAAACAGTGCAACATTAAATGTTATAGTGACGCTTTGAACGACACAAAAGCGTATACATTATCAGCGGACACTATCTATCTTATGAGAGCGCAAAGTAAATGAAAACTCACCACCGTGCATAACGTGGATATTCCTGAAAATTGGTTTAATCCCGAGTAAGCTGATTACTCTCTTGCAACGTAAATGTGTCACTATCGATATTTTTAGTAATTGAAAAAACTTCAATATATTTGAAAAACATTTTTAAACTAAATCAACATTGCTCAAAAGAAATTGTTGTTTACAGGCATACATTTTGACAAATTTTGATATGAGCGGCAAGTACAGAAGAGCGGCACTTGGTCCCTAATTCCACTATGAGAGTTGCCCTGCAAAATTTATTAATCGTTTTTGATATTTTTTTTAATTCAAGGTTGTTTGCTAATTGTAATGAATAACTTAATATTGTTAAGCTCAATAATGGAAATTGCAAATGAGTTGATGAAAAACTATTATAGTCTTGCAATCAGTTGCTAAAGAGTGTTATAGTTTTATTCACCCGGGAAAAGTTGAAATCCGGAGAGTAAAAAAGTTACAGTTTGTACAGAAGGGCAGAGAGACAGACAGGCAATCAACCGGATTTCAATTTTTCCCGGGTGAATAAAATATAATATTTCGATATCTTCATGATACTTGGTATACAGATTCTCTATTACTAAAAAAACAGAGTTCGTAGATGGGTGTATTCGGTCCACTGCCACTCCTAAAAGCGCCGTTATCCGAAAATGTATAAAGTGCCATAACTGAGGAAGTATGAGAAAGATATATGGGAGCTAGTGTGAAAACTGACTAACTGATTTCAACAAAATTTAGTACGTAGCAGTTTTCTATCATTCTTATGTCACATTGTAAAAATGGACGAAATCGGACAATAACCACGCCTACTTTCCATATAGCATATTTTTAAATTCCACTTGATTCGTCCAGCTTGCAGGACACAAAAGAAGAAGCAAGGAATACAACGGGATACAACTTTGCACGAATGATGTCTTTAGACCACAAATTGGCACCTTATGATCACAAATTGTTTAAGTCCAATAAAAAGTGTTCAAATCTCTAGGTTCCGAATATTTACACCCTGGTACCTATAGTTGAAAGTATGGAGTCATATGTAGAAGTTCACGTAAGTGAGGAAAGTTCTCTGATCGCCATTCACTTGGGAGTGGCCAGAAACGATTATTTTACATGTGGTTCAAGCGGCTCAAGCAGCTCACGACTTCCGGTCTTTAACCAAGTATCCTCTGGGTAGCCTAAGAACATCCGTTTGAAGGCGACCTGAAGTGAGAAGGCGAAACATCCCCTCCACAAGGTTGTGCGCTGGGTTTGGGACAAACCACGTAAAACACGTCCCTAATGTCTCGGACGAGAGACAAGAGAATCGTCGATTTCAAAGCTACTTTCGACAGCACGAAAAGCAGCTGCCTTTGTGCCGCGATGTCTGAGTTTGGTATCCCCACAAAGCTAAAACGGCTGTGTAAACTGATGTTGAGCAACACAAAAAGCACCAAAAGCTCCGTCAGGAATGTTGTTTCAAACAACGCGACTTGCAGCGCAGCAAATGGGTCATGGCAGTGAACGAGGGTAAGAAGAGATATCTCCTGTCATGAAACAAACAGTCGTCACATTCGCAACAAGGAACCCACGTTACTGTTGACAGTCATAACCTCGAAGTTGTAAATAATTTCGTCCAATTAGGAACCAGCATCAACACCAACAACAACGTCAGCCTCGAAATTCAACGAAGGATATCTCTTGCCAACATGTGCTACTGCGGACTAAGTAGGCAATTGAGAAGTAAAGTCCTCTGTCGACGAACAAACTCTATAAGTCACTTATTGTTCCCGTCCTGCTATATGGTACAGAGGCACGGCAACGTTGCGAGTTTTCGAGAGAAAAGTTCTGCGAAAGATTTATGGTCCGTTGCGCGTTGGTCACGGTGAATATCGCATTCAAAGCTGCTACGCTGGCTAGGTCATGTGTTCCGAATGGACTAAAACACTCCAGCTCTGAAAGTATATGACGCAGTACCCGCCGGGGGAAGCAGAGGAAGAAGAAGACCTGCACTCCGTTGGCAGTACCAGGTGGAGAAGGACCTGGCTTCACTTGGAATATCCGATTAGAGCCACGTAGCGAAAATAAGGGGCGTTGTTGTTAACTCGACTATAACCGCGTAAGCGGTTTCCATGCCAGTAAAAAGGTCCCTATATGAATTTGGATCGAAAATATCGGACAATGTGGGACATATATAACTGAAATTAAGGTATAATCCTTTTTTTTTAACTCATAACACTGTATCTTTGCGCTTAAAATAGATAAATTTGAAAACTTGGCCTAGCTCCTACATAACTAATATCAAGATTTTCGAACATATGATTGGGTTTACACCTCAAAGTATTTCCCCGGCTTTGATTGTTGCAAGTTGCAAGAGTATAAAATGTTCAGTTGCACTTGAACTTAGATCTTTTTCAATTGTTTTTTTGGTTTATGATAAAAATTGGAATATTTTTACTAGTTATAATGGAGCATTTATACGAGTAATAGATGTAAACCTGCGTCTCCTTTTACCAAAATTACTGTACGCTGGCAGTAGTTATGTGATGTTATTTTAATTTTTAAAGAAAAAAGTATTGATATGAGTCTTTTATGATGCTTATGATTTGACATATAACAGTTTTAGGTATGAGTTGTTTTGAGTTCTACCCTAAATAGAAAAAAAGTAACCTATGTTCTCTGGTTCTAAGCTACCGCGCCACCAATGTTCAGCCAAATCGATTCAGCTGTTCTTGAGTTGTAAATTGTGTAACCAACATCACTTTCTTTTTTATATGCCTATAGACAGCGACCTTAAATATCTTCTGCAGGACGTATATCCAACATAAAGAAACAAGATATCTTCATGGGAGCCAGGGCCGGACAATAAGTCACATGTATAAATTTTAATATATGTGTAAAAGTAATAGTTTTATATATTCGCATTATAATACAATTTAAAAAAAACAATGTTTTTAAAACAATGTTTTTTTTAAATAGTAGCACTTATTGGTTTTGGATTTTTATTTAATATTGATCAGCTGAAAGTTTTACATACACAGCCAATTTTGAACCTTGTAAAAAATTAAAAATGTTGTTAACTCACGGTGGATTGGCGGATATAGGTGCAACATACTTATTCAATGAAGTACAAAAGCTATTGAGAAAAATTGCTCATAATCCAAATTTATTTACGACAATATGGGTGTTTCTAACACTTTCTGTGTCCGTTGCTAATGGAGCAGGCAGTTTCTCAAATTGAAACTTATCAAAGTGTTATCAAACTTCAATTTTTTTGTGGTATTACCGTTTCCAACTCTGTGCCAGAGAGATTGACTAAAGTGTGGAGAAAGTACCAAGCAGTTGTAGCTGAACATTTATTTAGGAGAAATATAAATAAGTAAATAAACTATTTTATATAATTGTAAGCTATTTTTACTCAGTTACTTTGTAAAAATACACAGAAAGGTAAAACATTTATTGAGATCGTAGAGTAAAATGCAATATAATATTTCTAGGAATATACTGTTTGAGTAATATTAAAAATTTGAAGCATTTAGGTGCTCTAAAACAAACTGCTAAACAACTATTTACAGCGGTCGACAAAAGTCTACCCAAGTAGGAATGCAGTTTTGTTTTAATTCATGTTTTATTTGAAATAATAAAAAGAACGTCCAATATAAACGTGACGAACTATTCGACTAGCTCTTCAGTAAGGTACTAAAACTGAAAAATTTGTACAAGGTACAGCTTTCTGCCCGGTCCAAAAGCATGTCGAACGAGGGTTTTAGCTTGTTGGCCGGTATGACCACCAATATGCGGGTGCAAGCCGTTTGAGTAGGCTCTACGTCTGCATAACGCTTTCCCTTCATGGGTTATGCATTTTTCCGAAAAGGAAGAAGTCGCACGGTGCCATATCAAATGAATACGGTATTAATGGTTAAAATGTGATTTTGGATCAAATAATCGGTCACAAGCGTCGAATCGAATGTTGGATTCTCAGCAATTTTTGGTCGTCAGTCAACTAGTGCTGACCAAACCGTACACACACCTTTCCTAAGCCCAAATGTGCGGTCAAAATGCAATAAATCGATGTTTTGGAGCTGTGCAATTTCATTTCCATGAATTTAAATGATGACTTCGGCTGATTTTTGATGAAGTCACGCATAGTTTCGACGAAATTTCCGGTGATCACGGATTTTGATTGGCCCACATGTTGATCGTCATTTATGTCCTCACGACCACTTTGAAAACGTTGAAACCACTCGTGCACTCTGCTACGGGATAGGCAATTATCGCCATAAACTTGTTTCATCAATTAAAACGTTTCGGTAAAAGTAAAAGTAAGTGTAATGATGTACTCTCTCAACTTGCGTTCCAAAAACTGCGAAACGTGGAATGTTTAAATTCAGGCTCTGTAATGAAGTATTTATTTGACATGGAGCATTGTAAAGCAGCCATTCCTTTATAATGTGGTCCGTGTGTTTCGTATCATTATTTATATAACAATTTGATTTTTTCTTAGGTTTTTAAAAATTGTTTGTACTGTTGGTTTTCCTAAATGTACCCGTTTCAATAATTTACCAAATGGTTTATTTTCATTTGTATAGTTTTTTACAACAGGGTCTTGCACACCAGTTAACATTTTTTTTTTCGGGAGAACCGTTGTGACAGCTATATATCACTAAAGTTATATGATTATATTAAAATGTGCTTAATATTATATATGTTTATATAAAGCTTCAAATTATGTAAAGCATTAATACAAAATTAAAAAGAAATCACACTTTTCAAAAAAAAAAAACCAGTAAGGAAAGGCTAGGTTCGGGTGTCTCCGAACATTTTATACTCTCACATCAAATACCGTATTTGTGTAAAGTTTTATTCCGCTATCATCATTGGTTCCTAATGTATATATTATACAGAGAAGGCATCAGATGGAATTCAAAATAGCGTTATATTGGAAGAGGCGTGGTTGTGAACCGATTTCACCCATATTTCGTACATGTCGTCAGGGTGTTAAGAAACTGTTATGTACCGAATTCCATTGAAATCGGTCGAGTACTTCCTGAGAAATGGTTTTTGGTCCATAAGTGGGCGACGCCACTCCCATTTTCTTTTTTTAAAAAATTCCTGGGTGCAACTTCTTTCTGATATTTCTTCCGTAAAATTTAGTGTTTCTGACGTTTTTTGTTAGTCGGTTAAAGCACTTTTAGTAATGTTCAACATAACCTTTGTATGGGAGGTGGGAGTGGTTATTATCCGATTACTTCCATTTTTGAACTGTATATGGAAATGCCTAAAAGAAACGACTCTATACAGTTTGGTTGACATAGCTATAGTAGTTTTTGAGATATATACAAAAAAGTTAGTACGGGGCGGGGCCACGCCCACTTTTCCAAAAAAGTTACGTCCGAATATGCCCCTCCCTATTGCGATCCTTTATGCCAAATTGTACTTTAATATCTTTATTTATGGCTTAGTTATGACACTTTATATGTTTTCGGTTTTCGCCATTTTGTGGGCGTGGCAGTTTGCCGATTTTGCCCATCTTCGAACTTAACCTTCTTATGGAGCCAAGAAATACGTGTATCAAGTTTCATCATGATATCTCAATTTTTACTCAAGTTACAGCTTGCACGGACGGACGGACAGACGGACGGACAGACAGACATCCGGATTTCAACTCTACTCGTCACCCTGATCACTTTGGTATACATAACCCTATATCTGACTCTTTTAGTTTTACGACTTACAAACAACCGTTATGTGAACAAAACTATAATACTCTCTTTAGCAACTTTGTTGCGAGAATATAATCAAGTTAACGTGTAGTATGAATGCAAATTTGTTATACTTGTACTATGCTATAGATTAATATCGAAAATAAGTGAAATCGGTCCACGGTGATTTTAATGTTGGAGAGACCAATTGTTAAAATTATGGTTATTTACATACATGCCTTTGAAGTACAATAAAAATTTCAGCTGTATTCATAGCTTAATTTTTCTGTAGTAGATGCTAAGGTTACACGTGTTTTATGAGTTTTGCGATTTTCGTTTGTTAAAAGCTCAGATCATGAATTCTTGGCCAAAAACAATACTGCACAATGCTTCATATTCGCCAGATATGGCTCAGTGTGACTTTTTCCAATTTCCAGAAATAAAGAAAACCTCATCGCTGAAAGAGCTAAAAGTTATTCCAAACATCGAGTTTGAACAGTGTTTCGACGATCGGAAGAAGTCCTAGCATAAGTGCATAATATCGAAAGAATACTATTTGCAAGGCGATAATATTAATATAGACGAATTAATAAATAAAATAAAAAAATAAAAAATTTAACACACTTCGTATAGTACTATATATACGATAAAGCTCTGAGTTGTCTCGTTCTTATATTGCAGCCCTTTTTAAGTAACTCAGAACTCGTATACCCTTAAAATGACTATATACTCATTTTATAGAATTGTAATTTCTTTTTATTCTTTTCTACCAATGTGTACTACAATTTTAACTATACGTTTTGGTGCGAAAATACGTTAAAACGCAGCAATAGCAATATTTCAGTTTATTGATCACAATCGATACGAATCTTTTTTGATAACTAGTTGGATCTTTTTTGGATGATTCTGCGTCCGAGTAACGGTAGGATTTATAACTGATATTTGAGGTATACTCAGAGGAAAGACTTCTAATAAACTGATTAGACCAGTCTGACTGTCCAATCCTTAAGTGGACTTCAAAATACAAAGGCTGAGTAGATTAGTAAATCACAGTAGAGACAAAGTAAAGTTATGTGATTGTATGAGTAGTCATCACACGTTCCACAATATAATCAAAAAGGGGATGTGCTCTGTCACGATTTTTTTTTTTGGTCTTCGCGTGTTCAAAATTGTACGCATTGTTTGTAGCCACTACGACTTTGTTAATGATGTTGTTAGATACTTTGCTATTAATAAAATAATTTGGGTTAACACTCGACTATGTGTCTACTGGACAGCTTGCCGGCTGACTTACCAAATAAAGAGGCACCTAACAAAAGGGGAGAGTGATTGCCAACCCCTACAGAAGCAGAAAATGTACACACGCGCTGACATCCATGATTCAATGTAGTATATCTTTCATATATGTGAAAAGATGTAATGTGTGAAAAACAAGAAGAAAAAAATAAACAAAAATGTCATAGAAAGCCTAACAACTCAGCAACAATTGTTGTGCATATAAAAGTAACAAAGAATGACAATGCAAATCCTATTTTCAGAATGTATATGGCTAATTTTTTTTATCCCTCAATAGCCTTTACATTGTCATGTCGAGTCGATTGCCGTGCCGAAATTTATTGTTACACCAATTTACACATTTGTTAGACATGCGTACACACACAGTATACGCTTAAAATAAACGGTACTGTCAGTAGTTGCTGCCCTTTTTTAGGTACAGTGTTGGAAAAAATTATAAGGACAAAGAGGAGTGTTGAAATTCTTTAGTTCTTTTGTAAATCAAACGATATGCAATAAATAATTGAAACGATATCTTTTACTGAGATAATTCATTAACATATAAGTAGTTATCTATTGTTTATTTGTGTTTAAAAAGCAAAAAAGGACATATTTTGTATAGAAGCTTGGATATAATAATAAGGACAAACTTTAATTGCTACATTTATTTTATTTAAATAGTATTACTTTTTCTATCTTTAAATCTTATATTTCGTTTTCACTTCTTTAATTAAACACCTTCTGACATTTTCGCAACATAGAATGGACATTCTATACGAATGAGATTCAATGACCCGCGATTTTACCAAGAAATTCCTTATTAGTGACATATGCTTTTCCACATGGAACAACATTGGAGTAAGGTTTCTTAGATAAGCTGTGTCACACATATTGACTCTTATGCAATAAATTGACCCGACTCCAGCCGCCGAAAAGCATACCCCTATCATTGAAGCTCCACCTCTGGGTTTAATTATTTTTTGTGTACATCTGATGTCAATAACATCATTTCGAGGTAGAAGCCGTTCAAAAGTTTTGGCAGAAAAATTTACTTTTGTTTCATCTGAACATAGGCCGATGACCAAATTTTTACGAATCTTGCTTCGCAATCCTCTTCGTAACATATTTTTTTCCTTGAAAACGAAACTTTTCTTGCATATCTTTCATTTAGTACTTTTTACAAATTATGTGTCTATTATTTTTTCCAACACTGTACATATATAACGTACGCAATTTTTTCTTAGTCGAAACAAAGTGAAAAAGTCGACTGAATAAAAATTATTTACTGATTTATTGCACAACAATAATTTCAGATCCACACTTTATTTACAAATATACAAATACGCGCATGTATATGAAACCATGCTTGTATCTTCAATATATATGTATACATATAGTAAATATGTGTTGTATCCGAACGATATTTTCGCAAATCGTTCATATTTTGTATATTGGGGTCGTTTACAAAAATCTTTTCTGTGAAACAACACCTAAAAAAATTTAATTAAACATATTTTATATGTATTTATATTGCTTAAGAATATCGTTCTTATGAATATATTATTTTGGTATTTGCTTACGTATGAATATTAATTACCTACAGAAATAAAATTAAAAACAAACAAACGTTAGTTTCGGTATAGCCGAAACTAGAATACCCTTCACGAATAAAGAAAACGATTTTATTGATCCAGTTTTTTGACAGCTGTGTATATGATATAATAGATTTCTTCAGGTATTGTACCCTTGCCTTGGATAACAATCCATGTGAATCTTTATGAAATACCTATGTCATATAAAAAAAGATTTCCTATATAAAAACTTGATTTTGATCGTATAGTTTGTATGACAGATATATGCTATAGTAGTATGATATTAGTTTAGATTTCAATGGAAAGTTTTGCGCACTTCTTTTTCTCCCCAGGAAGGCAAATGATTGCTCATTTATATATGTATGTATTTACATAAACATTAGTATGTACCATACTAGTTTTACCCACGGTTTCGCTCGTATTGAATTCCTTAATAAATTAACAATCCACAATCCACGCTCCGGAAGGCCTGTCGTCGAAAATTGCGATAAAATCGCTGAATTGGTCGAAAGAGACCGGCATAGTAGCAAGTCAAGAGCTGGGCATGAGTCATCAAAAAAAATTTTATGAACAATTGAAAATTCAGTAAAAATACCGCAAGACTTTTTTGACAACCTAATATAACGAAGACGATTGCAATGTTTTTTTGATTTGCTAGATTTTAAAATTTTCGTCAAACAATCATACTAGCAAACATATTTATCTGTTATCAAATTTCTTTCACAATCATTTCGACTATAATTAATTTGTTCAGAATCTTTAGTATTAAGTATCTTATGTTATGTTCTTTCTAATACCATTAGGAATATGTGTACAAAGTTCTTGATGATTGATTAAGTGGATTCAACGTGAAAGTGTTACAAACTAACTTACTTACGTACTTAAGGTAGTAGTTTGGCAACTTGGGTTCAAAAAATCGAAAATTTTTTTTGCTTAATTTCAAAATATACTGTGAAAATTTCAGACAGAAATTCGAAATATTTAGGGAGTTATAACGAGTTTCCTAGAGCGCCTCTCTCTCAGAGTTGTTGAACTTTAAACGCGTTTTTCTCAAAACATTGTTTTTTTGGTGGCTCGGGTCCTAACTTTTTTAATACTAAACCGATTGCTTTCAAATTTTACACACTCATAGTTCTCGTCAATACTAACGAAAATTTTTTTCACCCATAACTTTTTATTTTATAACTCTTTCTTTGCTAAAATAAAAGGAATTTTTTTTCAAAGTCTGCCATTTTGTTAT
>NW_017535964.1:32160-35777 GCF_001853355.1 Bactrocera latifrons | reverse complement strand
CAGCAATTTACCGCTAACGCTTTTAATTATTGACGGCAGTTACTTTTTATAATATAAATCTAGAAATAAGGTTTTTATAAAGCCTTCTACGCTTCCTTCTAGGTGTTATACCTTCGTGCACCCTGATCTCGGTATAACTAACAGGTTACATCAATACATAACATATATAAGTATCTATAAGCAGGTATATGCACTTTGGGAAAAAAATAGTAAGATTTTTTAATTTATATTTCGCGACCATTCGTAGAATTATTTTTTTTCTATATTGGTATGACTGTTAGTGAAATCTGTATCAAATGTCAAATAATCATTAGCGTTTAATATATGCTTGTCTTACTGAAGTACATAAAGTGATTTTTTCGATTTTTGCGATTAGTGAAATTATTCATCAAAGAAGTTCCGTTAAATTTTGTGTGCGGAATCAAATTTCTGGTGCCGAAAGGTGCAGAATGTTGACAAGGCCTTCGGTGATTGTTTGTCGCTAGCAAGTGTTTATGATTGGTATTATTATTCGAAGAGGGTCGAGAACGCTTTGACGACGACTTACGACGGCCATCGACATCAACTGATGATCAACACGTCAAGAACATAAAATAATTGGTGCTTGAGAATCGACGATTCACAGTCAGAGATCTTACTCGTATCGTTGGAATATCGAAAGAAGAAAGGCGCTAAATTATATGCTGTGGATATATAGTACATACAATAAAACTTAGGTTCATATATTCGGTATCTAGGGGTTTTGATAAGATATATTTCGATGTTGACGTGAGATGTCATACCTTGTGGACAAAGAGGTATCAAGATATCTTTACCGTGCTTGCTTTGTACACTGTCAATTGAAACAGTCAGATGAAATATAAAATTGTGTTATTTGCGAAGTATGGATTGTTGAAGTTCGAATTTGATTAAAATAGATCGGAATATTCCTCATTTAAAAGTGAAGGGCGTCGCCCCATTGATCAATTTTCACATCGATTCCACTGAAGCCGTACCATCTTGATGATTAAATTGAATGCTTCCGATGTACGTATGTATAGTCAGTTATTGGGCATGTAGTGTTCAACATACCTTTTATATGGGAAACGGGCGTGAATTTTGTCCATGTGCACTCCATCTAAGGAAGTTTTGAAAGGAGCTAACATCGACACTGAAGTTCGAAATATAGAATGTTTTATTTTTAGTTTGTAGTATCTGCGCGACCACTGGAAATCAATTTATAATGAACGCAAAATCGTTATCATGAATTCAGACCATATCGAGACGATATTATCATTAACGACCTACATGGAGCGGCGTGGAAAGTGCAGTAAAGAAGAAAAAACTCACAAACCTAAAAATAACTCTGGCCATTTTGAATATACTGAATAGAGATCATCTAAGATATTAATCGATTGTCGTTTTTTATGTTTTGTAAGCAACTCAAACACGAAAAAGTTAAGAATAAATCAATTTCGCATAAATTTCGTAAATATTCTCAAACAAAGTTAGCATATATTTTTAATTTTATTGGTAGTTATGCTTTTTGACAATGTTATAGAAAATTTAATATACATACATACATATTTATGTTATCGACATATTTATTTTCATTCAAGTCTAAATACATATCTAAACAATGACATGTAATAACTGTTTAGACCTGTTCGTTTACAATTGAGAGATTTTTGTGACTGTCGCTTACAGAATTTCAAAATCTTCTCAAGTAACAAAAATTGTCTCTAAATTAAAATCTCAATTTAAGAGAATTTTGAGTGTACAGAATCCCACGGTGAGCTTGTTTTACTGCCATTCTTATGTACGTTTGTACATATGTACATATGATATGCACATATTTAAATTGAGACTCAACTAATAACATGAAACAATATTTTTCAGGAAGCAACAATATCGAAAATATTAACGACAACGTACATACATACATATGTGTACGGGCATGTATGTCAAACAGTTATCTCCACCCCTTAAGCACGCGAGAAAACCGAACATTTCTGCTCTCATATATGAACAAAACATCGTCCAGTTATCGTTGATCCGACTTCATGGGAGCACCAATCACAAAGAAGTATACCCAGCGAGGCTGTATTACATTTGACAATGAATGGGAAATCGATTTTTAAAAGCTGAACAATTTCGACATTAATCTGCAGTATAACTCATAGTTTTGTAGGAAATTTACTGCTCTATAAAAATTGTCTCATATGATTTTTCGATTAAGTTAAGCGTTTACGAGATATTCATCGTCAAACAACAATGCATATTAGGGTGAATCAAAAAAAAAAATTTCGCTTGGTGCTCTGAAAAATTGTTTCGTAGGCACCTCTCAGAAAGCCTCTCCAAAAACCTATGAGTTTCATCATTCATAATAATTTAGTTCATTGAGTTATAAAATTCATAAAAAATAAAAAATTTTCCCGAAAATAATCAAACTTTAACTTTGAATATCTTTTAAACGGATGTATTTAGGAAAAAATCGTGCAGACCTTTTTTTGTAGAGCATTAAGTTTCTTACAAAATCTAAGGAACAAGATATTTTTTCAAGTAGTTGGAAGCGAGATATAAAGTTTTCTATATGATAATAAGAAAAAATAGAAAATTGAATGTAGGAGGACCCTCCCGTTACAATTAAGAACTCATTTTTGGAGAGGCTTCCTTGGAGGTGTCTAGGAACCTATTTTTCATAGTACCAACGAAAAAAATTTTTTTTTTCGAATCACCGTAATGTACATACATACGTTTATGTACATGTAAAAGAATTAGTTGATCTTTCGTCATAAAAATTATAAAATAATTTTATAAGAAAGCGTCTGCCGAACTAAGTATCAAAAGCATACCCAATACGTATGCAAAATTGTAACGCTGACTTTGGGAATAGGTGACGTAAACACAATGGCAAGAATGATCCCAAAAGTAAACAAATAATTGTTGTATTGATATACCGACAATGCGACCCTTCACCACTTGCCACAAAGGCGCAGGTAACTTTTGCAGTTTAAGATTACAAAACCAATTGATCTTTCTGTGAAATAAAATCTTTCGGCTGTGTTAATACGTTGAACTGGATTATTTATGTATATGTTATGCTTTAACATAGGATATGTTCGTGCACTCAACATTGCGAGTTGATGAGTTTATCAATGATGACAGCTGTCACAGCTGTCGTTGCTTGTTTCTGTTTTTTATTTTCTAGTACTTTTGACGTTATTGATTTCTTCCCTAACATGTAAAAATACTTCATACCTGCGCCATTAACCCACAACCAATATATTGGGCTTGGCTTTTAACCCAAGCGTTATTTAAAGATTAAGATTCTTGACAAATTATCAATCAGCGATTACCGAAAATAAAAAATTTAGAAAAAGTACTTTAAGAACAGATTCATTTCACAAATACTGCCGGGTGCTCATGATTTTTAAAGTGTATACATAACAGACACGCTAATAATTGATTCCAAAGATAGGTAAACAAATACATAATCGAATTAATAATAAATAGATTTTATACATTCTCTACTTGCTGACCCCAAAATAGTTGTATCAACAAGTGGAATTACAAACTTTTATAAAAATGAGTTTTTAAAATTATAAAAAAACTACCGATTCATATAGGTGCATTTA
>NW_017535964.1:25110-32141 GCF_001853355.1 Bactrocera latifrons | reverse complement strand
AATAAAATGAGCTCGCTCAAATCATTAAGCATTACCAGCTTTACACCGTCACTATCAACTATCTTCAGCTACATATGTATGAATACGTATACATAACTTTAAGTTTTCTACTAGTCTGGTAGGTAATGTGAAATAAATTCCTTTTTTTGAAATTGGGTTGTTCAGTTATACTCGTGTCTGGGGTGTGTATTTGAAAAGTTGTGAAAAATCCCAAATAAAGTGAACAAGAAATCCGCAAATTGGCATTCTCGGAAAATATCAGCTAGAATTGGTTGTTCCTATTAAACTATTATTCGTCTTTTATAAAAAAAAAAGAAGATAATTGTGATGATATAGAGCGTAAAGAGGTATCATGTCGTTCTCTAAAGTAAGTTGAGAGAACAGACAACTTACAGCGGGAATAAAATTGAGCAAACGCCTCAAGGGTGCACTTTCTATAAGAGTTGAGAAACAAATTTGTCAGCAAGTGGATTTGAGATGCGGGTTTAAATTCAGTTTGACCAAAGCAAACTTATTTTGGTAACCCCACAAAATATGCTCCAGGATAATTGTGCAGTCAAGAAAATTTTCTCGAAGAAAAATTATTTAATACAGTTTTTTATATGCGACGATGGTTAATTATTTTTGGGACCGGCAATTGAAGAGCAATCAGATAAAGATTTTAGAACTGTTTTGGTATGGTCCCGTTATAAGGAAATGAGTTTCACACTTTCAAGAATTATGGCAGTTATTCAGGCTAAAGGAAGAAAGACTCGACAACTACTGTTTTGCTAACATTACAGGTGAAAATTCTTTAGTTGATTTAAATTACTTGCGTATAATTACATTGCTTTCTTTTAATTTATCATGAATATCACGGGATGTACTTTTTTTAAGTTTTCTATTTAATTGGGTTTTCTTTATAAAAACCAATTTCGATAAAGTTGTTGCGTACTATAATAAATTTACTATGTATGACTAAGTGGACAAAGAAATGAAAATGGTCTCAATACTCGTATTCCAATTTTATACACAAATTGCTCATGCGATCTTATTTCAATTATATTTGGTGGTATTTTTTATTGACCGTAAGTTTATAGGGAAAAGTATAAATTGGCAAAAAAAAGACCATTATTTTTTATATCATTTTTGGGCAGTGAGTGCCTACTAATATAGGTAAGAAAATCGCATTGTAATGATTGCACAATTGAAATTTATGAGCTTCCTAAAACTAAATAGTTCGAGGATAGTTGTTCTTCGCAGTATTGATCGTTTGTCACAAACGTATACAGGTTGATGATAGATAGAGTAAATCTGTTCGGAATCGTATTCGCAGAAATCCTCCTATAAAGCATAAAATGATATCAAGGTATAAATATCAAGACTTATTCCAGATGATCTCCGTATGAAAGCCTACGGTCAGCTGGTCATCTTCTAACAACGAGCATAAAGCATATTAGCCTCAACAGAGAAAAGCAGCTTCTTCAGTGCCATACGGTTAATTCCATGAAATTATGATGAAAAAATTTCACTGTTGCATAAGTTATTAATAAACTAAATAAATAAATAATCGCAACCACAATCGCAAAGGACGCTAAAACGTAACTGTGCGTGCTGCTATCGATTAATGGCCAAATCGTTTTTGGGCTTGTATGAAAGCCAAAGATTACTATTTCGAAAAAAAGTTGTTGAGCATCGCTCATTAATTATACATATGTATGTATTATAAAATAAAATTAATTTGATTAAAAAATGTATTTTAGTTTCATTTTTATTACGATCTGAACTTGTAACAGAACTTATAACAGGACTAAGTAGTATGAGTGAGTAACCCCTTTTTTTCTGAGATTTCATCATCAGAATGATCATTTGGGAACCGGAAAAGGGTCAACGAATAAAACTACGAAATTTGTCGGAACCACCAATATCGCACTACTATATCATATATGTAAATATGTATGTATCTGTCATATAAAATTAACGATCAAAATCGTGTCCTTGTAAGGAAGACTTTTTTATATAACCAGATACATTCATACATACGTATGTATTATTTTGAAGGGTATTGTAACTTCGTTGCTGCCGACGTTAACGTTTTTTCTTGTTTTTATGCATCTAACTACAATATATAAAATGATCACATTTCTCAAATCTGAAAACGTACATATATTTGTATACATTAAAATATGTTCTTAAATTTATTAATTATCATTATATACACACACGAACCAAGGTGTGTCATTAAAAATTTCAATTAACAACAATATTCAGACTCATTGTTCCTAGTGTACCAATTGTGTGCAGATATACTCGTTCAATAAAATAAATCTTTTGGACTTAATTTTTTTTTTTAATTAAAAACAGAAATAAATCTACATATCATATGCCTCTTGACATACATATTTACACATTCTTGTACATGCATTTACATTGCCATAGGCGCATGGACAATTGCGGAATTTGAGAGCTAAAGTGACACGTACCTTCAATAATAATAAGGGCATTCATACATACATATAATACTTAAGAACAATTGTTGAAAAGGCAATGACGTGATTACAAAAATAAACAGGCAGAATACATAAGTATGTTTATTTATTTATTTATGTAAACATTCACATAATTATTGGCATTTGCATTTATACGAACTGCAGATGCTGTTATAAGTATTTAGATACATACATTTATGGCATAAGTGTACAGGCGTATTTGTATGGCGCGACTGAGGTAGCTGTGTGAGTGCATATGTTGGTCATTATGTTAGATCTACCTAAAATCAAAAACAATAGATCCTAATAATACAACAGGGAACATGCATGTCCCTTGATAAATATATACATACATACATGGCATTTATACAAAAAAAAAAAAAACAAAATAACAAGGATACATTCATACCTTGTGGTATATTTGTGCCAGGATTAACAGTCCGAATTAACAGTCATAATTGAACATTGCTAATAGACTATTATAGAAAGTTTCCGAGTGCCTTTGTGTCCGACTCACAGACAATATGTTCACATTTAATTCCCGTTGCCTTTAAGAGTAAACTGTAAAAATTACTAACTCCTATTGCACCTTTAGTCATCGACGAAGTAAATACATATGTACGTAAGTGTGTATATATACATATACAGCTGCGAGCAGCGAAATAGTAGTGGGTGTTAGAGTTTTACATACCTGTGAGTTATGCATAGTTCTAAACGATTTTAATATCAATTGAAACGGAAAAGTTTATCATATTTCCCTGGGTACGTTTATTAATAAAAATATTTTAATTTGAATGGGTGTAAGATATATTTATTCACAAAGTTGTGTTTATATATGAAAGTTGATGGGAGCAGTAAAATAGTAGTAAAGTAATCAATTGTTTTTTTTTAAACTGAAGGATTTTTGGAAGTTCCGTCTATACGAGATATTAGTACTTGGTAGCATGGCCATGATTTTTAATAACAGCAATACAACGCCTCTTCATAGAATCTACGATACTTTGACATCTTTTTAGTGGTATGTTCTGCCATTCTTGCTGCACTACGATCCACAACTCATTGTTGTTTTTGGGTTTGTCATTCCATACGGCTTTCTTAAGGTCTGCCCAAAGGTTTTCAATGGGATTGGGGTCAGCTGATTGAGCTGGCCAATCCATGACCTCAATTCCATTGACCCGAAACCACTCCTTTGCCACCCTACCGGTATTCGGGTCATTATTCTGCTGAAATATCCTTTTCAGCGGGATGTCCTCTTTAGCAAATGGTATCATAATATACTGCATTGTATCCACGAATTTGTGTCGGTCCGTTATGCTAGTAAAATTGTGAATTGGGACTACACAAAAAATTGGGCCTGTAAGAAAAACACACCAAACCATGAAATTCAAACCGCCAAGCTTCATAGTCTTTGTGCTGAATCTGGGGTCGAACTCTCTATTAGGGGAGCGTCTTAGATACTGAAGGGACCCTTTACCGCCATATAGAATAACTTTCGACACTGTATGAACACCGTAGGCCAGGTTCAGTTCATTCCGAATCTCCATAGCTGACATTCTAGGTCGAGTCTTGGCACATATTACAACTATTGGTGTAAAATTCTCGGAAAGAATCCATATTGCGCCCCTTTTTTCGTCTTTTTTTATAAATAATTGCATTGTGAGTCGTTCTGGCTTAACACCCTACAATTCTTTCCACTCCCTTGTAGGATTCCTTGACAGATTGAATACATTCTCGTTTTTCGTCACTGCAGTGCTTCCCGCGGCCCAAAAAAAGTGCAAAGTCATATATTTTTTTTTGCTTTTTGCATTGAATAATTAATAAAGATCTGGAAACTTACTTTTTGTTTGATAAAATTAATTTTTTTTTATTAAAAATTATCTGTTTGCAATCATCTCATCGTTCACTACTATTCTATTGCTCGCTCATAAAAACAGATATCAAAATAAAATTGGCTTTAAAAAAGTAACGGTAAGTAATTCACACTTATTGTTGTATATAACAGGACCGTTATACTTCAAAGAATATAACTAAAATAATAAGCGACGGCAATATCAGAAAAGAAACAAAATTTAAAGTAAAACTCTATTGGCCAATAGGCATTACTATTTCAATGCTCGCAACTGTATGTACATATGTTATTATATACATATGTTATACACACGTATGTACAGGCTTTCGCTAATAAATTCGCGCATCTCTCGTAATGGTGATTGTTTACCTTCGTGGCTTTAAGAATCGAGTTGTTTCCATATTTCTAATTGAAATATAATAGGAAACATATCCTATAAAAATTTAAACGATCTTGCCCTGATATGTCTGTACATATATTTAAACACATATTCCCAAATGTAGTGCATTTTTTAGTTTTGGAACGTTTCTGAATCTATAAAGGATATTCAGATATGTTATTTGTTACTGATTTAAAATGCACTACGAAGAAAACGTCTGTACGTCTGTATATACGAACACTAGTTTATCCGCTTTTAAGATATCGATCTAAAAGTTTGCAGATATCCTTTTTAACCAAGAACCTGCTCATTTGTCGGAATCGCTGATAAAACTCAAGTGTATTTTTTCCTTGTAGTACAGGCGCTTTCCAAAGTGAAGAGGACTTTTTGAATCTAGATTCCCTAGTGGCGCTATCTATAAGTCGACTGGTGCGTTAGAATCTGCTCTCTTTATCGATTGCCCAGTGAGAATTTCATGACATTTCATTGATTCCAAGTGAAGTTATTGTGTTTTAAGTGTCAGTATGTTTGCTTTATCGGTGCGAAATTGAGCTTCGAACAAAGAGCAGACATTAAATTTTGTTTTAAAATTTGTAAAACTTTTACCGAAACTTTTCAATTGATGAAACAAGTTTATGGTGATGATTGCCTATGCCGAAGCAGAGTGGTTGAGTGGTTTCAACGTTTTCAAAGTGGTCGTGAGGACATAAATGATGATCAACATGTGAGCCAGTCAAGATCCGTGATGACCAGAAATTCCAGCGAAACTGTGCGTGAGTTTATCAAAAATCAGAAGAAATCATCATTTAAATGGAATTGAACATCCCTAAAACATCGATTTATCGCATTTTGACCGAACATTTGGGCTTACGAAAGGTGTGTGCACTTTTTGTTCCGCACAAATTGACTGACGACCAAAACTTGCTCAGAATCATTAAAGAGGTGAAATAGGACAAACACTTACTTTACAACATTGTAACTGATGACGAAACGTGGTGTTTCCAACATTATCCCGAAACGAAATGTTCCACCCGCCCAAAATGATAATGCGATATTTTACCTTGAAGTTTTGAAGCGTTTGGTGCGCCGTATTCGACGTGTTCTGCCCGAATATCGCGAAGATGAAAGTTGGCGTTTGTTGCACGATAATTCACCGTTTCATCGATCAACGCTTGTGACCGATTATTTGACCAAAAATCACATTTTAACCATTAATCTTGTATTCATTGCTCCGTGCGACTTTTTCCTTTCTTGAAAAACGCATTTGTCCATGAATGGAAAGCGTTATGCAGACGTAGAGGTCATTCAAAGGCCTGCACCGGCATACTGGCTGCCATACCGGCCAACGAGCTAAAACCCTCGTTCTGCATGCTTTTGGACCGTGAAAAAAGCTGAAGGCAGAAGGAGAATATTTTGAATAAGTCCTGTTTACTTTGGAAAGCACCTTGTATGATCTCTGAACACATTATCGGCTAGCCATAGGACATAGTTGCACTATAAACTGATCAAGAAAGCTCTACACTAAACATGCTATACACTTTTTTTTTTTTTTGACAATATACCTTTACGAAATTTCTCAAAGATTATTGATATTATACAATATCCGCACAATTTGATCATATCGGATCACGGAACTTTGAGTTTTATCATATAATATTTAATGAATGCAATATGCAAATATATATGCAAAACATGGATAATAAAATAGAAATATTTTAGAAAATGGTATACATATAAGGATAAAAATTAGCTAAATTGCAATATTTGTAAGGGAATGCACACAATTGCCCGGCTCGAGTTACCTTACTCGTGCCGCCAGTGTGAACTCAATAGACAACACGACGAGAGAACTTCCCGATAATGAGCCGAGGGAGTTTCAGCGTATAAACCCAGACTCAACATTTGAAACCGAAGGCATTTGGAATCTTGGAGAAAATTACAAAATGAAAAATGTCCTTCGTCCTTCCTCATTCCCCCTAGGCTAAATCACGAGTTTGGAAAATAAAAGTCTTCATATGTGAATCCGCACTTACGCATTTTGTTTTCTCAATGAAAATGATACCTCTTTATATGCCAACATTATACAAATGTTAAATTTTTTACATGACAAAAATTTCAACCGTTTCCTTCATAATATTGAGCTTGACAAAATTGACCGATTCATTATATTCGTTATTAGAACAAGTATATATATGTATGTTAATATATATATGAATATATAGTTACTATACATATATGTATATCTAAACTCTCAAAGATGTGTATAAGAGACAGACAATATAATCTCCGAAGAAGTTGTTGATATCGGACCACTATAACATATAGCTGCCATACA
>NW_017535964.1:11962-25085 GCF_001853355.1 Bactrocera latifrons | reverse complement strand
ATTTTTTTTTTTTTTTTTGACAACAAAAAGTGCTTCCTTCCTTTACCTTGCAAATTTGGCTGTTGCCTGCGGAAATGTACGTTGTTGTAAAGCATGTCAAGGCATTTCCACTTTTGGAAAAGCAGTGAGGTGCGAATTTATTGCTAATAAATGTGAATTGGCAAGGGTTGCCAAGGCAGTTATTAAGGGGAAAAAGTAGAAAAAATATTATTTTAAACATCTGGGCGACACTTACTTGTTTCGAATAAGTGGTATAAAATATATAATAATAGCATAAAAGTATATAAACAATATTATTATAATAATCACAGTACAAACTAAAAAGTGAATTTTTAATTAATACTTAGCGTGTTTTTCGAATCACTAAAGTTTTTATACCCTATTATTATATTAATCACAGTACAAACTAAAAAGTGAATTTTTAATTAATACTTAGCGTGTTTTTCGAATCACTAAAGTTTTTATACACTAAACAGGGTATATTAAGTTTGACACGAAGTTTGTAACACCCATAAGGAAGCTTCGGAGACCCTATAAAGAATATATCTAAATGATGAGTATGTTGAGCTGAGTCGATTTAGCCATGTCTGTCTGTCCGTCTGTCTGGATATTTACGAACTAGTCCCTCAGTTTTTAAGACATCGTTTTGAAATTTTGCATATGTAATTTTCTGTTCAAGAAGCTGCTCATTTGACGAAACTGCCGATATCGGACCACTATAACATATAGCTGCCATACAAACTGAACGATGGGAATCAAGTTCTTGTATGGAAAACTTTCCCATTTGACAATATATCTTTACCAAAGTTGGCACAGATTATTTTCTAGGGCAACAATGCGAACAATTCGAAGAAATTGTTCAAATCGGTTAACTATACCATATAGCGGTCATACAAACTGGACGATCGGAATCTAGTGCTAGTATTGAAAACCTTTGCATTTGACAAGATATATTCACGAAATTTGGAGAAGATTATTTCCTAAGGCAACAATGTAATCTTCGAAGAAATTGTTGAGATCGGTTAACTATAGCATATAGCTGTCATACAAACTGAACGACCGAAATCTAGTGCTGGTATAGAAAACTTTTGCATTTGACAAGATATATTCACGAAATTTGGTATAGATTATTTCCTAAGGCAACATGTAATTTTCGAAGAAATTGTTGAGATCGGCTTACTATTGCATATAGCTGCCATATAAACTAAACACATAGTTACTAAAAGAAATGCACCTGTGAAGGGTATATTATGTTCGGTGCAGCCGAAGTTAATGTTTTTTCTTGTTTTTCTTACTGTTAGTACTTTTAGTACTGTTAGTGACATCTTTGCTAAATTTCACGTCAAAATATTTATTAGTATTGGAGATAAGCGTCGTTTTGTGAGTTTTCAAAAGTAAGTTCTTCGATTTTACTTTTTCTGAATTTATTGAACAAAGAACTGAGATAATGCACCATCTCATACTGCGTTTGTTATTCGTGATCATCTCGCCACATTTTGAAATAATATCGTGCCACAACCACGGCATTCGCCTGGTTTTCCTTTTCTATCAAAAATTCAAATGACTACTCCGAGGACACCCTATACATATGTATATATACCGTTTTGACTCAGTTGAGGATATTAAAGCTGAATCAAAGAAGACTCTGATGGCCATCACGAAGGGAGGACTTTTCCAAATGCTATGATGACTGGAAAATTCGTTGGGAATTACTAAGAAGGAGATGAAATGGCCAAATTCACCTTGCAATTTGATCACAAAAATTAAAATTTTGAATTTTTGACGGCCTTTGAACAATAATCATTAATGTATATAAATTTGACCATAAGATGTGTTTTTATTGTTCAAAGGCTGTAATTCGGGTTCTTGAATCCAGCGTAAATGGAGACGATGTACTAGCTTTAAATATGTGTCTTTGATGTGATCAATTGTTCATAAAATATTTGATTGTATATATTAAAAAATTAAAAAATATCCTTTGATTGAACCTCTGAAACCCACATAACCCGTTAAGATAGTATAAGAATTTTTGGAATACAGTATCATAAAAAGTGATGTTTCCATGTACCCAATGCGAGAAATTATAATTTCAATTCAGAGAAAATTCCTTCATGATAATAGTATGTCTGTCCGGCAGTCCTGTAGCCTTCATATACCTAATATTATATAAAGATTTTCAAACTTCTGTGTGTCTTTACCGAATAAAACTAGGGATTGTATGTGAAGAAGTTGATGAAATCTTAGGAGCTTTTATGTGGTCTTGGCATCTTCCATATTCTACTTATAATGTTTTTGTCAGTGAGTATTATTTACATACAATATAAAATTGTTTAAAATTATTTGAAGATGGCTTGAACTTAATTTTATAAAACAATAAAAAACTAAGTTTAACTCTTTCAAAACTTATAATTGGAGATGGAGGAACTAAGCAGAAATGTTTATAATATTAGTACATACACAACATAAATAAACATGTTAAGATGTAACGGAATCTATACTATGTCTTATACATACATATATACATAAAAATGAAACGCTATTTCGTTATGTACCCGCATAACGTCCGAACCACAGCACAGAAAGACATGAAAATTTACACACTTATTTCGTCCTGTAGAAGGTCCCAACGGAGGCCTTTTTTTGCAAAATCACTGTTCATTTTGCAATCTATATATGTACGTATATAACACAGTACAACAGCTAATCTGGGTGGTGAGAAATTCCAAGTCAGAGTGATGGTACTAGGTCAGTATAGTAAAACCCTCAAAGGGTTTGGCGTTCGTATGTGTCAGTTTTTTATGACCTTTTATATTTTTTCCTTATCTTGATGTTTTTTCGCTTAGTTGTAACATTTTGGCAAAAACAAACAAAAAATTTATTATAATAGAAAGTTTCGTTGGTGACATAATTTATAACTCAAAAAGGGCTGACTTGATTTTGGTGAAAATTGGTGGAGCGGTAGCTTAGAAGTATAAGGCGGGCCTTTTTATCTTTTTATGCTAAAAGTCAAAACAGTTCATTTACATACATATGAAAAAATATATTTTAAATTAGAAGCATGTATTCAATCTTTATGTCAGAATAATTTTAACATTGTCACCGTTCAGTAATTTTTGATTGTTGTTAATAAACCAAAACAGGTGTTTTGACACACCAAGTAGAACCAGCAAGGCATTTATAATATCACTACAGAAAATAGCGTATCGAAAGGCATTGCGGCTACATCGTTAGATGAGGGGCGAACGACGCACAGACATTCATAACAAATCAAACAGAACAAATAACATAAAAAATAGCGGAATAGTTACAGTGTTGAGAAGAAGTTCAATCATAATTTCAGATTAGTGATATCATGATATCATCGACAACAACATAATATAGGCAAAAGACAGTTCCAAATTTCATGCGAGAGAAGCCGCAGGTTTGCACCTAGTATGTAAAAATTTGTAGCTATTACCATGAAAATTTTGAAAACTCAAGCATTAGTAAATATGTATTTATGTATTAAATCGAATTTCTTTACGAACAAATAAGTGTATATATAGTACATTAGTAAAATTTGCATTCATCCTTTAAGCGGACACTCCCCATAAGCGGACAAAAAATGTAGAACCGGTTGCACTGTATAAAACTAACTACCTGAATAGAAGGATGGACTGTTTGATTTGTTTTTATATGTTTGTGCATGTTTAGATTATTTAAAAAAGGAAATTAATATGTATACACATGTACATATACATATTTCCATAGATACATATATACGAATAATGAATATTTTTTACACGTACATTCATCATCACCTAAGTGGTAGTAGGTTGTTGCGAAATATGACGGCGTTGTGTGTGGTATTATTGATGGCTCTTCTGTGGAAGTTGTTGCATCCAAAGCAGCAGCAGCCGCGGCAGCCACAACTGATTTGCCCGTACTGATTCCGCCGACACCACCGATCCCAACGCCGCCACCGACAACACCACCGACACCACCGTTGCCACCGCCGACACTAACGCCACTGAAACTGCCGACGCCGATGGCGCCGCTGCTACTATTATTACTACCGACACCAACACTCAAACATGGTAGGTTTCTCATCGCAATAACATTATCTACAAAAGAGAACAGAGAAGAAAAGGTTTTATGCAGATTTAGATGTATTATTAGACATATTTTTATATATTTTTAGGTTTTCTGTTTGATCTGCAAATGCGGGTGTATTGGCATGTTTAAACATCTCAATACAAGAATATAAATATATATTTGCATACATTTTAAACTGATCAATCCGCGTTTGCCAGTTGCAATTAGCGCGAAGAAATATTGCTATTGTTATTTGTAATATCTGAACCGAGATACATATTTGAGTTATATAAAAATTATCAGAATGAAAAGAAGATTTGATTTACGGATAACTGCCTCACAGTTAAGTGGTAACTCTTGTAAAAATTTAGATATCTTGATTAAATTGCGTATTTGCATTTCTCGGTACTCTGAGGAGGTTGGTATTTCAGTTTGGCCCATCTGAACCATATCACCATTTAAATTAATCGAAAAATATAAATTGCAATCACTAAACCACAAATTAAGCAACAAAACTTCAAATTCTAAATATAAAAATTAATAATATACAAAATAAGATCAAGTATATAGGACATTTGTGATTTAAAATCGCGACTCGGTACTCTATTCTAATTTGAATCAAATTTCAAAAGTATCGATATAGAATATCATTATGAAGTCGGGTATGCGTATTGGTAATTTTGTAAGATATTTTAGTGATATTAAAGGAAGATGTTGATTTAGGTTTCCCTTAGAATTAATACAATTACCTGCGTTCTTCTGATTGATTTATATGTATATAACCTAGAGGGTGTCTTTATTTGTTTCTTACATGTTCTGTGTACTGAATTTCGTCGTTATGGTTGAGTTTAATTGCAAATATCAGCACATGCGCAAGATCAATAAAAATAGGCGAGATTTAATTGGAATTACGTCATTTTCTCGTAAAAACAAAAATGTAAAGGGGTAAAAGGATAAACATGTATAATCTTTCATAATATTTAGATGGAGTTTAAAAAAATTATTTCGGACATACATATTTAAAATAAGATGCCGCTACATATGTAAGTGAGTCCGTTAACTATCTTATTTTGAAATTTTATCTAAACGGACTAGACTTTGATTGGTTCGGAAGACTGGTCGAATTTGCCAAGAAGTCTGTAATACCCAGAAATAAACTTCGGAGACCATACAAAATATATATTTATAGAATATTATCATTGTATATGAGATCAGCATGATGTGTTGAATGGATTTAGCCATATCCGTTTGTCCGTCTGTCTATATATAGGCGAACTAATCTTTCAGATTTTGAGATATTAACACGGTACGAAGGTCATAATACAAGTATTAAATCATCAATTAACAACTTTGTAATTTACTTTTTGTTACAAAATTCAATATAACTTAATCAAATAAAAAATTTTAAATTTGGTGTTGATTTGTGCGTAATACAAATCCCCTAGAATGTATATTAATCATTTTCAAATTTGCATTACATTTTCGACTTAATATGTAATAATATTTTTACTCTATGTATAAATTTACTTTAATATACTTTAATAAACACACATTTATACATATAACCCCAGCCAAAAAACGCGTGCCTGGGTCTTATAGTGTATGCATAATAAAAGTTCAAGTATTTAAAATAAACGAAAAATTATGGACAACAAACAAACGTGATATGATTTGATTTCGCACCTTATTACTGATTAAATAAAAAGCATTCATTGAGACCTTTTGAGAAAACGTTCAGAAAGCCACATTATGCTGTCAACCAATACTAATACAATATATGTTTTATAAATTTTGCGTTTGAAACACACAATTTTATGATTCAAAACACACTTTATTATTTAGTATAATTTCCCTGAACATTAATACACTTGCAACGATCTTTGGATCCCATTCCTAAAGTGAGGTCCGGAAGGTCTGGAAAATGCGCTTCAACAGCTGTTATCACCTCTACATGTGATGAAAAACGCTTGACACGCATACATTTTTTGAGTTCTGGAAACAAATGGAAGTCGCTGGGGCCAAGTCGAAAGGATTTTTTCTTCTGCCAACTGAGCCTCTGCTAAATCTCTCTCAATCAATCGACGATCTTCCACAGCCATATGGTATATTTTGGCCATGATTTCTGGTGTTGATGCGTTCTTTGGACGTCCTTCACGAGGATCGTCTTCAATGCTTGTATGACCATGTTTAAATTCAGCAACACATCTTTCTACTTTTGTAATTGTTGGTGAACAATCATTATATACTTTTAAGATTTGTTCGTCAATTTCTTTTGGTGCTACACCTTTGCAAAATAAGAAATTTATCATCTGCACGATATTCAATTTTTCCCATTGTAAAAAAATACTTTGACACGGCGACACTAAATGGCTTGTAAACAAAGAACGAATTGACAGATTGAAATGAAAGTTCACATACATATGTACATATGTTCAAATGAAGAGCATACCAACAAAACAAAAAAATAAAAATGCCCTCTCTTATCGAACGACAAAACTTATTAATTTGGTACCATTGGCCTAGGACTGGTCCATTAAGCTTCGCGCGCAAACCAAATCGATAATAACCTTTATGCGAAGTTTTTTCGTCGGTTATCATGGAATAAAGTTTTGCACATAGTCGTGTTGGCGTAAAAAAATTGTAGAGCATCGTCTCTTATGGGATGGATGTTTGTAAAAGGTTAAATTTGATCATAAGGTAGCAAAAACAAAGGGTGGGAACCTACGAGTGTGATCCAAAACTGAAAACAATTCCTGTATATACTTTTTTTAATTACGAAATTTGGTAAAGAGTTGGCGTTCTTATAGTTTGAAATAGTGAAGTTTAATATAAAACGTAACGGTGGACTCCGGTTTACCAAAATATTCGTTTATGGCTTATGCCTTAATTAAAACACCGGCCTCAAATTATTTTAATAGTATTCCATAAGCAGTATGGAGTCTCCACAGGCAATACGGACAGCAATACAGTTAGCATACAATAAATTTTTGCCTGTTGAGATGCCCCGTCAGTGGCCTTACTACATTCAAAATGTTATATAAGTTTTCATGCGTAAAATGTTCAAATTTTGTTTACCGTCATTAAAAGCAAGAAAAACACAGCAACAAAACTTCACCAGCTATGATTTAAAATTACATTATAATAAATTGTTACGAATGTATTTATAATGCGGCCTTTTTAAAATGAGTCAAATAAATCAAATGTGCAGTTATAAGAATTAAAGTCATGAAATATGCGACGGAAATCTTCGATTCATTCAAAATTAGATTTACAAGATTTTAACAGCAAGTCATCTGGGAAGTTAAACTCAACTTCAGACAAAAGAAGAGCACTGTAACCCGTACCTAGGGTTCCATACCACATCTTCCAATATAAGCCTAACGAAAGTTGTAATGTATTACGTATATACAAATGTGTTGCATATGTATATTGTACATACATTTATATACCAGGCTATTACTAAGGTTATATTATTTTACCTTTGTGTGGCATATCATCGAGTGAAGGCATGCGATCGATCATTGTTCCCGACCATGGCGAGATGACAGCTCCCATTGATGGTGTTGGTTGTAGAGCAAACATTTCGAGTAATTTCCGTTGTTGATCCTGTGTGACTTGTTGATGCTGCTGTCGTTGTCGATAATATGAATAATGTTATTGACTGTTCTCATATGATTGTGCTATAGGTGACTGTTTTCGTTGATATAACGTTTGTGTCAAATTTTCATGATTATAAAATTTATTATAAAACGGTTGTTGCTCTTGATGTGGTTGATAATGGTCGAAATTTGAATGCGAACTATGTTCAATTTTTAGAAATTGTGGCTGTTGTTGCTGTTCGGAGTATGTCAGCGGCGGCGTAGATGGGGAATTTTCCAGTGTGTCTATTGTTGATTGAAGTTCACGTTTGTAGTGTTGTAGTTTATTGCTGTAATCCGCAACGTTGTTGTCGTTCTCACCAACGTCACTAATTATACTGGTGCAGCCCGTCAACTTAATGACGGCTAGTTCGTAATCTACTTTACACGAAATATTGCAAACTTTCAATTCTATAATTAATTTATATACTTGGTGCTATGACACACAAAATCACTTTCAATAATTGCCTTTTATATCACTTATATGCATTACCAAAATTTCGTTTCAATGTGCGTAGAAAAGCATTTAGTGATAGTTTATTTTAAATTTTGCAATATAAAAATCACTTGATTCATTTGAATTAAAAATTTTATTTGAATGTTTATATGAAAATATAGTTTGTTGTTTCTGTTCTACGCTTTGTATGCAAATATCAGCGCATTAATAAATGAAAAGGGTCGATTTGTGCCTTATTGAAAAACATATTTCTTATAAATCACGCATATTTAAACATTTATTTTAGTTTTATTGATATTTATATTTGCTAATTAATAACTAACTTTAAATTTATGAATTGAGGACCACGCCCTTCTATCACAAGTAATTTAACTACAACTGAATTATATTTTAAACATTTAGTATCTGATCCTACGTGAATTTATCACATAAAGTACTTTAACGTACTATCAGCACGGACTTGACTAATTTTAGTACATATTATTTTTGAACCAGTCTTTTTTTTTTTTAATCTAGAGATAAGACATAAGAATGTAAAGTAAAATTATTTAAAATTAAGTAGCGTTTTTATTAAATCATTTCACTTAGCATACAAAATATGATTTTTTTCGATATCACACTTATTGGGAAGCTTATTACAGGGTTTATCCGGAAAGCAATAGGACTGATTCTCTTCCACCGCGACTGAACTTCGTCGACAAATCGTCAATCCCAAGTTTTACGTTGAAGTCCTCAAGGCACTCAAACGAAGGGTCAAACGAAGGTCCGACAAGAGATCGCAGCCGATTGGATGTTGCTATGCAAAAATGCAAAGATTAAATTGTTTAAAGAATTGTAACGATTGGTTAAATAATGTTTTTAAATCGACTCAGTCCTTTTACTCTCCGAACAAGTCCTGTATATTACTAAGAGATATTTTTAATTGATTAAACTCACAACAATCAATACACTAGCGATCAGTAAAAATCTATGTATACCGGAACAGCAAGATGCTGGGTAGTTTTTGGAGTTCTAATACTCTGTCAAAATTAATTAGGTACCATTCATTATTGTTTGAGTTTATACCATGTTCCTACCGGCATTAAAAACATCTTGAAAACACAAAGTCGCTCTTTCCGATATCGTGTGTTTTCAACGCGTTTTCATTGACACTTCACATGTTTTTGGTTTGATAAGTTTCGGAATCTTTAATATTTGCTTACAACTATTATTAAAACTCTTGTTCTATAAAATTCCAATAAGAAAATCTTATTAATGAAAGTGAAAGGAATAGATTCTATAACTACCCAAGACCTTGCCCTTGTCAAAAAGAAAGACAGCATTTAATTCAACCTAATCCATAATACTTAAAGGGACGATTAAATCGTGTGAGATGTGAGATATAAATTTATAAAGATTTCTATCGATGCAAAAGTTTTTAATTTAATACTACTAATTCCAACAACATAAGCAGCATTTTGGGCAACACGATTGTCAACAAAATGTCTTCTTTCGTTTTAGAAAAAATTTTGATGAGCCTTTCAACCCGAACGGGACGTATGTGTCTCAGGGTATTTTCAAAGATACCTGGCGTAGAAAATAAGTGGTTAAAAAGTTTCGTAGCTTCGCTTTTTCCATTCACAATAGCTACGATTTTTCCAATAAAAAGTAGTTGGCAATAACAATAAAGCTCAATTTTGACAGATGAAAATGTAAACAAACCAAAATTACAAAATGTTGTGTGTTTGTTTAAGTTAAAATTAATACAAATATGAATATTCGTTTGGTATTAATATCAAAAACAAATACATAGTAATTTAATATCCCGTACAAATTGAAGAATAAGTGAAGTTCCACATCAGACATTTTGAAAAAAATTGAATATCAGCTGACTGTTCCCGCCCGCATTGCCAACACGTATAAGTGCGTTTTATTTGTTCATGATTTAGCTATTAGCTGCGATGGTCAAATAAAACACGCCTGACGTATGAATCAATTAATTCATAGACTTCAGTTAAAATATTTTTTCAGATGATACTATATTGATATATTCTACATAGGGAAAAAAAGATTTTGCAGTTAATAAAAAGACACACACATCCCATATAAACATTTTTTTATCGATCTAACTATGAAAAGTGAGTTTTTCTCACAATGCACAAAATTTGCATCGTTAACGTGCCCAAGGTGAACAATTTATAATTTACATACATTAACGCAATACTTTTTTGACAATTTTTTTACAGTTGCCTTGAGTTCATTTTCTTTCATATTATGAAACGACAGAGGAATGAGAATGATTCATTTATGTCACTCATCGTGGCGAAACGACGAACCAACTCTTTTTTCCACAAACAATGCTGTCAAATGGTGTAGAAAGTTTAACTTTTGAATTCAATTTCTTCTCTACTGCAATCTTCATTCACCATTTCATATACAGTACGCTCCGCGTATAAGAAACCCGCTTATAAGAAAAGTCCGTTGGACCTTGGACCACTTAAGTATTATCATCCAAATAAGACCGCTTAAAAGAAAACCCGCTTACAAGAAAAAACCGGATAAAAGAAATTTTTTTCCCCATGAAATTTATCTGCCCATACAAAAAAAAACCTCTAAAAGAAATAATTTTCAAAACTTTGCTGGCAATGTTATATCTTAAATGTATTAAAATTTGTATCTAGCAACGCTAAAATTTGCTTCACAGCTGTTTATAAAAAAAGGAAATATGTAATCGAAAAAAGCAAGAAATAAAAATGGAAAAAATTAAAAGAAACGCTTTGCCAATTAAAACAAAAACAAAATTATGGGAGAAACAAAAAGCGTCAAAGCCCGAAGCGAAATCTCCAAAAAATATAATATTGCAAGCAGCACGATTTTGAAAATTTTGAAAAAATCGAAAGAACTCAGTGAAAAGAGCTATACCTGCCAAAACTTAGAGCAAAAGAGGACACGCACTTCAAAATATGAAGCGCTAAACAAATCAATGTCCATTTGGTTCAGGCAAATGATGAAGGCAAACGTTCGTGTAACCGGCCCATTGATCTTTGAAAAAGCGCAGCAATTTGCAATCAAATTAGGCATCCTTGATATTAAGCCTAGCCCAGGCTGGCTGCAAAGATGGAAGAAAAACGAAAATGTGCGTTTCAAAAAACATCACGGCGAAGCTGCTTCCGCGGATAATCAATCGGCTTTAAACTTCAAGCAAAATGTTCTTCCAGTTTTACTACAGAAGTATTCAATAGAAGATATTTATAACGCCGACGAGACTGGTCTATTTTATAAAGCTCTTCCGACTGGTTTATATGTCGCGGGAAGCCAAGCCGTAAGTGGACATAAGACATCAAAAGAGAGAATTACAATTGCTCTTTATAACCAATGCGACTGGTACAGACAAATATGCGTAGGCCATCGGAAAATATAAAAACCCAAGGTGTTTTCGAGGAAAGATCATTCCTATCCCATATAAGTTTAACAAAAAAGCGTGGATGGCTAGTTGCATCTGGAGAGAAATTATAAAAAACTTTGATGATAAACTGGCAACAAAAAATAAAAAGATTCTACTCCTTATTGATAACGCTTCATGCCATAAATTGGATTTCACACCAAAAAGCATTGAAGTTATATTTTTACCACAGTGTACTACAAGTCTAATTCAACCTTTGGACCAAGGTTTGCTATACCAAAATTTGCCACTTTTAAGTTTCATGTCTTTTTATTTGTTATAGGTATTATTCAGTCTTTCAAATCACATTATAGAAAGTGTCTAGTTTGCGAACAAATACTAGCAGCAGAAGTTTATGGCTAATTTCTTAAAAAGCGTTAATATTTTGAGAGTCTTGTGCATTGTCAAGCGCACTTGGTGGCTCGTGACTCCTCAAACAATTCGAAATTGTTTTAAAAAAGCCGGAATTTTCAACGTAAAAAAAATTATAAATTTATATGTACATAAACAAAACATGGAATATTGAATATAAAAAGCAACTTTCGCAAAGTTCCGACTTTTCCTATACATGTAATATGACTTTTCTATGAATTTGGAGTTTTGTTAATTTTCGTTAATGTTTATTGTTTTTTTTATTAAAAATATTGAATGAAATCAAATAAAAGATTTGTTTTCATGCAACATAACGCGATGTACGGTTATAAGAATTTTGTGCACGAAAACCGGATATAAAAAAATGTTAGTGGCATTTTCAAAGTTTCTTATATGCGGACTATACTGTAGGTACGAATTGATTATGCCAATTTCTGCTATTATCGGTAAAATCGCGCGATCTTGTAATGGTTGTCTTAACACACGTTTTCCTTCAAACTACGGGATTTAGTAGCAAAGATTTTAACAGACTCGTTTTTCCATTGACTTTTCATTCGAGTGTTGTTGAAGATTGTACGAAACAAATTTTCGGCTGCTAATACGAAACGAACCCTTTTCATTGACCGTTCTGAGTAGGAAATATTTTCAGCAAACGATGAAAAATTGTTTGTAAATTGAATATTTTGACTAACCATAAGTATTCCAACTGTAAGTTCACAAAATAGATTCGGCCTGTAGTGAAAATACAAGCACGTTCGCGAATTCCGATTATTAGTTATAAAATCTCTTAGGCTTATGGTCTAATAATTGTTAACAGATGTATGCTACATTGAGGTTCACTCATCATTTCAATTAGCAGTGAACTATTATAATTTCAAAGGCATGACATTAGCTGATGGTCTTGCGCCTAAGCAACGCATACAATAAATTTTCAGATACCGCTTTATTTAAAAAACGGCGGAAATCCGGGCCGATGTAATGATTCTCAAATCTCGCAACTTATGCAAGAAATCGAATTGTCTTTTAACATTAGAACTACCGATGTTAAATATATAACTAGTTTTACCGCAACCGCCAAATTGACGGATTTTCATAGTAACATTTGAGTTAGTTTAAGTAAATAAAAGAATACAATTTAGCAATAACAACATTTAATATAAT
>NW_017535964.1:7822-9587 GCF_001853355.1 Bactrocera latifrons | reverse complement strand
ACTGCATTTATGCCAATAGTCCACGTTCATGTACATATGTATATCTATGCATGTACATATATTACATGTAAATAAATATGTTAGTATTTTCTGTTGATTTTCTCACTTCATTCATTTAATCGCATAAATTAAGATAACACATTTTCACACAAAATCATACATTGATAAACCGACTTTGATTTAGTAAAATACTTGAGTCGAACACTATATCCACCATTAAGACTACCGCACAAGTATTTATGTTTGAATGATTCGCTATATTACAGGCAAATTTTAATATATATCTGACAACTTTGTTTTATTTACTACCAAAAATTAGTTAATTTCTTTATGGGAACTCGCTTGCTTGCCACAGTGAACAGTACACGTAAAAGTACCGAATCTGGTCGCACGCACTTTTCACTTTTTACACTGTGATTGAAAAATAGAGCTGGCCGGATTGTGTCCGTTTATTTGTTCGTTGATTATTTTGTGAGTACTAACTGCCACTGGCGCTCATTTACTTTATTGCCTCTGTGTACACTATAGTAGTGCTCGCCATTTCATACAGTCATAACTACCGTTGTTACCATTGGGTTTTTAAAGCCATGTATGAATGTTTGGAATACGTTGCATTGATTTGCTTCTCACTTTTTTGTTTGCTTTTGATTCGCCATATATGCATATTGTTCATTCGCCAAAGTCAAACTTCGGTCGTTCCCTTTCTTTGTTCGAATGCCGAATTTAGCTAACTTTGATGTGCATTGTATGTGAGTGAGAAAGCAATACCAGTAACTCTAATTGGTTGCGACTTCTCAGCAAGAAATTGGTTTCTTGCTCGTATCCATTGGTGTAACATTAGAAGAGTTGCGCTATAGTATACGTTCATAGGTGTACGAGTCAATTCATTCTTGTACGAGTTGACAATCAAGGAAACAAACGGCGTACTAAGTCACACTAGGTTAAAAGAAAATAAAGTCTGTTGGTTTTGCAATCGCGCTATTATTATAAATATTAGTGTTATACTATTGTAAACGTACATATATAAGTCTATAACCGACTGTGCAATTCGGTTTCACTACTTTCTTTGGTTTTCAATTAGCCAGGCAATATTTTTGAAAGTACTGGGTTTATAAGCGCTTTTCATAACAATTTCTTTTTTTTTTACTTTTTAAAACTAATGTCGTTTTGGGTCATTCACAATAGTAAAACTTGTCTAAGATCTGCAAAACAAAACTTGATCGAATGCAAAACATAGAAAGCTCTTATAACACTTAACGACGTATCCGCATATAGACAAAATGGCGAATAGACGGCACTTAGGTGGTGCGACTATATACATATGTATAACATGGCACAATTCCGATTTCTTTGGCGCCGCGATCTGAAGGTACCGTTGGAAAGAATAAGTCCTGATTAAAAAATATACAGAGTTAAAGGTACCGCAAACGCTTAGTTTAGGAGATATTCGACCTTAAAGTTCAAAAATTCGCAAAATTCGTACATTTGAAGACATTATTCACATTTTTCACTTCAAATTACACTATAAACTTGTAAATAACTCCATATCTTACACTTTTAGCAGGTTTTTTACTTAAAAAGTCTGCATTTTAAAAATTACGTTTTACACTCATTTTAACCACATTTGTTTACCAAGAATTACGACGAAATGGAGCGCTGCCATGTGATGATAAGGCAGTTCGCTGAAATTCCTCTATTCATGCATATGGATATTTTCTTTTTTAAATTTATTAAGCAAATAAGTAATATTATATACATGTATTAG
>NW_017535964.1:4089-7262 GCF_001853355.1 Bactrocera latifrons | reverse complement strand
ATATAAATTTTATAATACTATATTATCATAGAGTTTTAATTATATGTGATGTTAGGAAGTATTTTTTATTATAATTAATGTAGAAAAAGGAATCACGCAAAATAACAAGCAAAGAAAAATCGTTAAGAATCCTACATATTTGGTGTTTAAGATGGGGCAACGCTCGTTTTATTCATAATTGTAACCAATGTAACCTTTGCATCGCGGAGTTCGCTAAGTGATTTTTAAATTAATAAACTTAGGTGAAATATTACAAAATGAAATTGAAATGTGACCTTATTTCAATGCTTAGAGTGTATATTTAAATATACAGAGTTAAAAACGTGAATAAATTTAATGGAAGATAGAGAAATACCTTGTGTTATTATTGCTTATTTTTGAACTTTTAATCCTGGAAATTTTTAAAAAATATAAGTAATTTTTATATTATTTTATTCCTCTGGAGAAGCTCCCCTATCCGGAGATACCCCATTTATACGAAAATTCGGTTCTTTTACCCCTCCGCCAAAGTAATCGGAATCGTGCCTATAACATATCGTCAGAAAACTTTATCGTATCATTAATTTCATATATGTATGTTTTGTCAAATTCTCATTTTAAAACATTCGTCGCGCTAGGAATAGCCCAACAATTTTATATATTTTAGGCACAAAGATATACTATTATAAATTAAACAAGCCCTCTCTTTCTCATTGAGCTAATAAAATTGGTTTGATATCCATATATGGAATAAAGTCACCCGTAAGTTCGAAAAACTTTATATTTGAGCTCACGGAAGTATTGACCTTATTTAACTCACTACTAATACACGGTTAGATTATTATCAAGAAAATATTCTCTCTGAATTGGAATTGTATATCCCGATATTTTTGGTCAAAAGTCAACTATACATACAGGGATCCATATATTCGGGACCTAAAGACTTAAACTGTTTTGATTAGGCGTGGTTTGGTTATAAAAGGCCTACTTTAAAGGTATTAGTCTTGAAAAGTTGTGCTTCGTTATATCAATTGCTTCTTGATTTGTGTAGTGGAAAGTGAAAGAATCAATGGAATCTAAAACAGTGTTATATGGGAAGTAGGAGTGGAAGGAGTTTTTGAACATTGACATACATATGCCGGTAGGAGTTAATATAGAATTTGCACTGGGAAAATTTGTTTGTTGTGGCTTTAGATGTTTAAGAGATATCTAAATTAAACTTATTAGAAACCGGGGCACGCCAACTTTTTCAAAATTGTTTACCCACTGGTGCCCCTTGCTATTACGATCCCCTGTGCCAATTTAGAGTTTTTTTATCTGAATTTAGTTCTTAGTTATGGCACTTTATAAGGTTTCGGTTAATGACGTTTTGTGGGTGTGCCAGTGGTCCTATTACGCCCATCTATGAACTCGTAATTTTTTTTACTAAGGAACGCGCATGCTACACTTCATTATGATATCTCAATTTTTACACACACACGCACATACATACAGTCGTCCGGATTTCAACTAGCCTCATCATCCTATATTATGATGATTATATACCTTTCTTTAATGGCGTAGACACTGCTTGCGCGGTTATAGCCGAGTTAACAACAGCGCGCAAATCGTTCCTAGTTTTAGCAATTTGTCTCTTAAGTCTTAAGTCTCTTAAGCCTTTTAAATCAATGTAGTCATATAACCCGTACAGCTCATCGTCCCATTGAATGCGATATTCGCCAATGCGCAAAGGACCATCAATCTTCCGTAGAACATTCCTCTCGAAATGTTTCGCTTTCTGACTTTAGCTCGCTTTCAAACGAATGTTTTCTGGCTACCAAGAGGATACTTGGTCAAAGGCCGGAACTCGTGAGCTACTTGACCCATATGTAAAAGAAAAATTTCTGGCCACTACCAAGTGAATGTCAATCAGAAAACTTCACTAAACTTCTCGTTTACTTTTAGGAGATACGTTCAACCATTTGGTGAACAAACCTATTATACTCTGTAGCAACATCTTGTAAGAGTATGTATAAAAACTGTAGCAATCGTTTTCCAAGAAATCACAACCTGTAACTACACACATATGTATGTTTGTAAACAAAACACGAATGTTTCTTCTGTAACTTGTATAATACTTTCAGTAATGTATGTATGGTGCATACATATGCACTCGCTAAATATGCAGGTACGTATTTATACGTAGATAGCATCGCTTGAAGTTCTTAAACTCATATTTTTCAAGAGATCCTGTGTAACAATTCAAACTAGTTTCGTAATAATTAATAGTACTGTAACTCTTTAAATTAAAATAGTTATTTTACCTTTGATCTAACCATCCATTTTTTATTATCCTCGACACATAAATGAATTGTTGGTGGCGCCTACTCTGCAAAAGTGGAACGAAAATAAATTTCCTGTAGGCCATCAAACGACTGGCGCGCTGTTGTTAACTCGGCTATAATCGCGTAAGCGGTGTCTACGCCAATCAAGAAGAAAAAGAAGAGGCCATCAAAATTTCAACAAAAAAATTGGTAGAAAATTACATCTCTGAGATTCCTATCTAGGTTACGAGGAAGTTCAATAATCGATGTTTCGTAGAACTAATTCCTTCAATGGGGTTAAGACTTTTAAATTGCACTAACTTTTGAATAAAAACACATCTTTAATTTTTATTAAAATCACTTTATTTTCTTTATTCTAAAATAACTTTACTTCTTAATTTTAGTAAGTATTATATCTATATTACTAAATACTGTGTCTACATTGCATATTTGGTGAGTTGCTTGGTGAATGCAAAGTAATAAAATGCTAAGGAATTCAAAAGAGCTGATTATGTGAAAATCGGTATGTGCCATATGGTTCAGGTTATTGACAAATAATTGTGCATTTGCAGAAAGGGCAATTTAAGAAGTGCTAATTATGAATTTTATTATTTTTATATTATATTAAATATTGAGGCTCCGACGAAATATGGAATATGGATAGTTTTTTATTTGTCTTTTATAAAGTAAATTTTGCTAACATTATAATAGTACAAACAATTTATATGTTCAAGCGTACATTTATGGTGGTTGATTTCTTATTCTGATATTGTATTTCTTGAATACTTTCTTTGTAAGTTCAACTTGTTCTAAATATAATGATTCCAATTTTAAATTAGGAGAATTATGTGATTTTTCTTTGATTTTTGTTATAACATTAGGCAGAATAAA
>NW_017535964.1:0-4008 GCF_001853355.1 Bactrocera latifrons | reverse complement strand
CAATTTTCATCTTTGAATAGAAATTTTTAAATATTAGTATACAAGGAAGAATTTCAACTATGGTTGATTCTTCCAGGGCTTGCATATCGCAGTATGCTTCCTTAAAATATTTGAAATACATTTATTAGATTCTTTAATTTAGATTAAATTGTCTGTCTGTAACGTTTACATTAAAATTATTATGTTTGGAATCTGCTAATATTTTGTATACGTATAATTGATTTATTCTTTACATTGGGGATTTGTTCATATGTAATTTGTGGATTCTGAAGAATTATTATAATATTATTGTACTGAAAGGCGATGATTATTTTAATATTTCTGTAGGTGTTAAAGACATCTATTAAGTCAAGTTCTGTGTGTTGAAGTGTTCGTTGGAATTATTTCTAATTTGCTAAGAATATTATTTTTCCAATGTCGTCCGAAATATGGTTACGTACAAGTGAGATGTCATTGTTTATTTGGTAAATATGTTCTATAAATGTTATTTTGTCCTCTATTGATGTTATTTTGCTGTGCATAGGATTTTTAAATTTGTTCAGGTAACTTTTTATTAAAATTTGCTTTTGGTTTATGTGTTCAGTAATGTTTTGTATTTGAGAAGATATGAAATGGTTTACAAATGTAATGTTATTAATTTGTTTTGTTAATTATTATTCATTTTTATATAGGGATTTCAGGGATTTGTTTATTTCAAGTTTTTCTTCATTGTCCATAGTGCCTGCAATAAGCTTTATCCCTTTTCCTAGTACATTTATCAGTCCTCTTGTTTGTCTAAAATGTGGATTTAAACTAATTATTTTTCCCTTTTATTATATTATACACATGGTGTCTAAGAATGACCTGGATTCGACCGTGCTAGCAATGTTTGTATATTTTCGAAAATTAAATTTAATTTGTCTGTATAAGCAGTTATATTGACAATGTGAAAGATTTTGTTGTAATGGTGAATTACTTTCAGTTCTTCTGTCTTGATCGATATATTATATATCCGTTATCGTTAGTCAAATTTTGTACATATATCGAGAAATACAGTTATAATCCAGGGTATCATCTGAAAAGGTATATATTGATTTGTTTAAAGTTTAGCTTTAATTTTGGGATTATCTTTATATTGATATTTTTTATTTTGTTTCACATGTGTTTTATAATATTTCAATCTAGTTTTAGTGTCCTTTAAATGTTCTTCGTCGATTATACTAGCATTTATTTTTCTATGTTTTTTATGATTTTTATCCCTTTCTAAAGTTCGCACCTTCTTGAATATCAACGTCTTTTCTATCTTTATTGAATCTATTTATGAAGCTTTCAAATTTATATCATGGGTCTCTTTCAATTTGCCTTCATGAATTTTTCTATTTATAAAATCGATTGGTTCAATTTTTGTAGTACAGTGTATAGTGTTATTATAAAAACCTATTATCCTGAAAATATTTTCTTCTACTGTTCATTAAGAGTATGACTCGCCAAACAAATGAGATCGTTATCATGTGAGAGTACTGCACCTAAAGCGTAGTTACTAGCATCTGTTGTGAGGATGAATGTTTTTGTAAAGTTAGGATATGCAAGAAATGGGTCGTGTATTAGTAATGTTTTATGTGTATTGAAGCTTTATAAGTATTGTGGATCAGAGTGTTCATTTTTGCATCCTCCTTTAAATATTTAGTCATGGGTTTGGCAATCAGAGAAGAGTCCTTTATAAACTTCCTGCTGTAACCGGTTAGACCAAGGAATTGTTTAATTTGTTTAGGAGGCTTGGGTATTGGAGAACTTTTGACACAATTTAATCTTTTTGGATTTGCTTTAATACCATCCGATGTCACAATATGTATTAGGAATTCAGCTTCTTTTCTCAAGAACTCTGATTTGTCCAATTTGACTTTAAGATTGTCTTCCTTTAGCCGATGTGTTCCTGTAGGGATGCTTACAAATTATGATTTGGTCTATGGGGAATTGCTATGCCTTATTATTCAAGAAATGCTGAATTTGTTTTCTTTTTTATAAATATAAGGATATCCGTATGATTTAGTGAAGATTGAAACGTTATCAGTAGCTTTATTTTATGTTTAATTGCTGATGTAAAACTTAATTTAGCATTTTCTTGATAACAAATATCTGAATATTGGTTTATAATTGGCATAAGCTTCTTCGTTTTCTTCTATTTTGTCGGCATCTTTGCAATCGACAACAAGAGGAAATTCGCATTTGGGTCAAACCACGTCAAGTGGTCCATGAAAATTTCGAAAAATCTCCGAAAATTAGTAGTTCATTAAGAAGGGGACCAGGCGCATACCCCGTGATATAAATATTTTGACAAAATTCTTTTTTTTTTTGTTAAAGTTATTAATGGTTGAAATTTAGAGGACGATAAAATTGTACTATTATTTTCTCATAAACTACTAGAGATAAATCGATGAAATTTTGTGAAGTCAACGAAAAATGTTCGCGCTATATTATAAATATTTTTTCATTATTTTGGTTCTGCATGCTAAAAAAACTTGAAAAGTATGTAACACAACGCTGAAAATATTCACTTTTAATAATCTGCAAAAAAAAATTTGTTCATTCATATTCCAATTGATGTTGAGTTTATGCTAATGCTTTTCTTGCGGCACAGATGTCGGGAGCTTACGAGCGCACTGATGGAGATTTTACGAAATTTTCATGGACCACTTGACGTGGTTTGACCTATTTCTCAAACTAAATTATGTTATCCGCATAGTTTATGTTTGCTTTTAAAGACCTTATTAAATCGTTGTCTATTAAACCGTCTTAGAAATTTATGAAATTTATTTAAATCGAATTCGATTACATCGAGTCCTGCATCAAATTCTGCATAGTTTATGTTTGCTTTTAAAGGCCTTATTAAATCGTTGTCTAATAAACCGTCATAAAAATTTATGAAATTTATTTTGATCGAATTCGATTACATCGAGTGCTGCACTAAATTCTGCAAAAGCTTTGATTGTCGATTTTCATTTATACAGATCTTATGCTGTAATGTGTTTATGTAAATTGGGTTTATCTTCAGAATCCTTTTAGGATGGCAAAAGCCAGGATTTAAAATTGAGTTAGTTAACCTGTGTCTATTGTTATTTCTTCTCCTTCAAAGTAATCCTCCTACCGCTGTAATACACTTATCAGAGACTTTTATGATTCAGCTTTTATATCCTCAATTGAGTCAAAACGGTGTCCTACGAGTGGTCATGTGAATTTGCTGAATAGCCAGAAGTTATACGAAGCTAAATCAGGCGAATGCGGTGGTTGCGGCACGATATTAGTTGAAAATGTGGCGAAATGATCACGCAGTATGAGATGGTGCATTAATGCACTTCTTTGTTCCATAAACTTTAACATAGTATAAATCGAAGAATTCAATTCGCTAAGGCTACTGAATATTTTGTCGTGAAATTAGATGTCACTAAATGTTGTGTGTACTTGTGCTTAGATTTATATTTTTTTTTGTTTGGGTGAGTTTTGTTCATTTTTGTTTTACGCGAATAATTGTTGGTTGTATAGTTGAAGGTGAACATATAAAGCTTCAAATACGATGTTCATTACTCCTTCTAAAGTGTTTGGATTCTTATATGTTAGAATAGTCTTTATGGGTTTGGGGATTTTAGATTTAAAAATATTTTGAGCTGTGCGGGAATTATTTTGACTTATAAAGTTTTATAATAGTTATATAATCGCGTCAAAAAAGTCGAGACTTCTTGTTTTAAAAGTAACTGCTCTTAGTGAATCAAAAAATTCATCACAACTTAGTCGATTTCGTTCGAAGAAATTCCATGCCAATTTATTTGAATGATCTCCCTTGCTTTGCTTTTTAACTTACTTTTAATTAAGTCGGAAAACAAGTTTCGTGAAAGTTCATCATATGTCTGTAGCATTGGGTGTGTATTAAGTTTAAAAATATTTGCAGGTCCCTGTAGTCCCCGTTAAATTCGGATAAATTTCCCAAATATATAAGGGAATCGAAGCGTATTTGAGCCATTTTATTCATTTAAA
>NW_017535963.1:2143257-2163639 GCF_001853355.1 Bactrocera latifrons | reverse complement strand
TGCATGCCCTTGCAACAGTTACTTGCAACATTGGTATGAAAAACCATAATTTGTAATTTTGCACGCTTGATTGGTGCTCCAGCAGGCATGAAGCATTGAAATTACAGCTAGCAGATGGAAATCGATAATTGCAAAATAGCTTAAAAAAATCAGATATTGAATATTGCCGCTTTTTACCTTCGAGTAGAAATTTTCATCGATAATACGTTTACTGCTAAAAAGTGAKTAGCATCTTGTGCAGAAACGAATATTAGAGACCCTCGCAAATTCATACAACTTTTATTCTATCCCACACTAAAAAAACGTCGGAGAACCTTTAAAGTATATTCATAAAATATCAGCACGACGAACTGAGTTGATGTTTTCTGTATGTCCTTTCTTCTGTCCACCTTTTTTATTGCTTTTTATTTATTACAACTCTGTAAAATTTTCGAAAATTTAAAAATTTTACAATATCTATAGACTTTTCCATCGTTCACATTTATTTGCTCTCATTAGGTAACGTTCTTCTTCTTCTTTATTGGCGTAGACGCCTACGCAGCACAACAGTCGTTCGTGGAGGTTTTGCTCTTCCTCTGCTTCGTCCGGTGGGTACTGCGTCGAACACTTTTAGAACCGAAGTATATTCATGCATTCAGACGACATGTCGTATATGTCGTACAACTTATCGTGCCATTGACTGCAATACTCGCCTTTACCAATGCGCAAAGGATCATGATCATACAACTTCCGTAGACCCTTTCTCCCAAAAAATGTATCGCCGACTCATCAAATGTTGCCATTGCCCTGCACCATAAAGCAGGACGGGAATAATGAGTGACTTATAGAGTTTTTTCGAGAGAGGACTTCYGAATTGCTGTTGGCTGACGTTTTTGTTGATGTTAATGKKCTGGGTTAGGTAAATGTGGTAGGCTGATGTTCGTGACCTCAATTAATCCCACTGGGACTTCCAAAGACACCTTTCCTTTGTGATGCCCAAAACTACTAAATACAGATCAACAAGATCGTCATATATATACAAAGCGTCGAGAGTCAGCCACACATTTATTATGCTGGCTAATATACAGTCAAGCCAATTCGTCGGCTGCGTAGAAAGTATGGCAACTAAGTTGCTTCAAACTTGGTCTTGCAAAAATTGGAGTAGGAGGAGGAAAGTGTCTACATGTGACCACCATATCTTCCTCTCTGCTAACTAAACTCGCCCTAAGTCCATAGATACTGCGTCCCAGTGCGCGCTGACTGAGGAACATCTATTCGTTCTCATCCCTAGGATTTGGGTAAGGTTGCCCTCTCAAGCGAGCTCATCGGCTTTACAGTTTTAGATGATTCCGGCACCCAGACAAGTTAAATATGGACGTAGCATGAGGACACAGCTAATGAAGTAATGCACTTCTTGGCTAGCTTTGAGTTCACTGTCACGATCTCCCTATCTCGRCACCGATTCGGCAACATCGCAATCCTAATCGGTGATCGCGCTACCGATATCGGGCCATTCTCATCAACTTGCGTATGTGACTGTGTTAAACATGGATAATTTATATATTCCATGGGACACACGCAATACCCAAMTCCAATGATTTCATTCAGAAATCTACGTAATCATTGTTCTAGATAGTCGAGGATATCTGAAATAAGGAAAAAAATCGTTGCTTAGGAGGAAAACTTACTTAAATTAAACATACTTTCGATGACAAACTTTCAAAGTTTTGGATACTGCAAGGAATTTAATCTTATAATAATACGGTTTGTTCCAAGTGATAAACACGCTAGCATTATCCTTACTTCAAACACCAGGTGAGCAAAATTAATACCGCACAACGTATACTTTCACCTAGAATTTCACAGTTRCTCATACAAACACGTCTATTAATATGGCGAATAGAAATTTCCAAAAGGCTTTAGACACTTGCATGACTGGCTCAAAACGTCTGTATGTGTGTTTGTGTGACACTGCGTATGTAGTTGTATGCACAATTAAGAGCTGCTTTTAATGCAAACCAAATTGTTGCTAACGACGACCGACGCAACGACTGACAATGACGCCGCACATTTTAGCGCTCAATAATGTCAGCAGCAAAAACAACAACACCGACCACCAGACCACCCCCGCCAAAATACTTACGGTACATATGTATAAAGCACTCAATGGAATCGGATATCCAACCAGTGAGCGTGCACTCTCATCCGSCCGCACATATGCATAAGCTGCGCCCGCCCGTACCACCACCCATCCGGACTGTAGGACTGCCAAAAGAGCCGCACGAACATTTTCAGGTATGTATTTGCTTTCGCCGGAAGTGCTGGCATTGCATGCGCCGCCGCCATGCTGTGTCGTCTCACCTRGCTTTTGTCAGAAGCCGTCAAGTAAGCACAACACCAACAGCAGCAACAACATCGGCGCATAGTTTGTATTTAAATGTGAAACGTTAATTGCAGTCGAGCATTTATCTTAATTAAGCACTTCCTGCGCACCAAGCCAGAGAGCCAGAGTTGACTGCGTACTTGCTTCGTACACAAAATGGCACAGCGTCGCCTTTGCAGCTTTGGTTGCAACGAGGCTGAAGCCAGCCAGCCAGCCAGCCAGCACATACTCCATAACTGTCGCGTATTGGCATGTGTAGCAATATTGCTGGCTGCTGCGCTGTCGTCGGAAATCTTGACGCTTGCAGCCTCGGCTCGAGTTCCTCGTCCGTCACACGTCGCAGGCCGACATTCAGACAGCTCGAGCTCGAGCTCGCTTTAATAGAGCGACATGACRTTCGGTGTTGCGGTTGCTGCATGTTTTTGTTGCAATTAATTTATGCGCAGCATGTGCGGTGTGTTACCGTGCGGTTAACGGTAGTGCTGTAACACTGTGCAATGCGATTGCATTCCTGTCACTGTCATTTAATGTTTTGTGCTTGTTTTTTTGTTTTTGGCAAGTCAGCCAAAAAATCAGAGCAGAAATGATTCGAACACGCAACGTCGCACTGCCAACTCGGTGATTATTGAGGTCATTTGCCATGCAAATGCTGCCCTTACGCCGGCGAAYATGCGCACAAACCTTGGCACTAATGGATATTAAATTGAGAGATCACATGGGTTTAAATGTCGTAAGCCGAAATTTCATTTAATTTTAAGGAAAATATGTCAGGAAGCAGTTAACTGCTTCTTCTTATGGGATGAAGTTGTGGAAGGTCAAATGTTAATGCATAAATATGCAACTACTTGAACTACTGTTGTTGTTGTAACAGCAGAACTCTGCCAAATTGACAGTCCTTGGCCGGATAAACATTTGGGTTCGTTGCGGTTACGTAGAATCGACTGTCATGGGAACGGCTACTTAAACTCCTCACAACCTACTTCTCAATCCAACCACTTGTATCTCAATATAATCAGAGTACCAAGTTTGATGAAGGCAGCTAATCAATCATGCAACCAGTTAAGAAGAAGAAGACGTACATCCATTTTAGCCTAAACGCCATTATCTTGAAAATCGTAGCTGAATGCGCCGAAGTGCGGCATATACTCTTCACAAGTGTGTGGAAATATCGTAATATACGAGCTCAACAGCTATGATTGCACACATGAGTAGCAGCAGCCGCATAACACAGTGCACGTGGAAGTTATTATACGAACTCGTAGAATTCATATTAGTACTAGTATGTAGCAGAACTAGCAGACATTTTGTTCCCTTTTGTCCTACCCTGTATGTAATTATAAATAATCACTGCATTTCCAATAGATATTCGTAGCAAGACGTTCTGATGAATACCGCAACATTAATTGTATTGAATTACTCGTTAACTCAGCAGCAGGTAATGAAAATTCGAAGCAAGAATTTGGCGTTGGCATCTTCAGGCATCTGCACACGCATCCACACACTTTGTGTTACGTGTCTACAATATTTATGTATAAATCGCAGGAACGTACATGGCGAAGAGGTATGACAGACATTTCGCTTCGCCTTGCAATTATCGTTAATTTCGCACTGTAATCAAAGTAATTACTACTAAATGATTGGCGTGTGTGCTATTTGGAGATTACAATGATAATTTTATCGCAAGTCTTTAGATATATGTATATGTAGATATAGGTTAGAACCCGTGTCGCTTATATTCGAGCAGTTCTTTAAAATTACTAGAAGAAACTTGTAAATTTATGAATTCAATTCAATGGACATCGATCGCTGTCTGACAGGCCAAAGTCAGTCTGCTGCAGTTCGCTGGAAAAATCACCATTCAAGTGTTTGCCGTCTTCAAGAGTACAATGATACGCTTTCCAGCTAGCTCTATATCAACAGAAGCTCTAGGGAATTTGAAATTTTCTCTACCTTGCGTCAAAGGCCTAAGGAAGAAATAATGCCGTTAACGCGCTGCTGTCKCTTAGATAAAAGTAAGAAAACTTCTTGGATTGACATCAGTGGGGGAGTATCAGCAGCAAAAGAAGCCCATTTAAGTAATAAGTAATTTCAGGTAACAGCTGCGAGTCGTGCCAATAAAGAACTGTGATGGGATCGTGAAACAAGTTGATGACATTCTGATTATCAAAGTGGATAAGAACTAATTYCCTTTGTAAACAAAATTCTAAGAGATAAGCAGTGGTTAGGTTAGGTTAATCTGGTGGCAAAAAAGCCACCCATACACCAGTTTGGTATTTTGCGATACCTGATATTTTATTGCTAARTCCAAGAGGAGAAAGCGTTCTTTAGGATGTCTGCGCTTGACCAGAATTTTAATAGACTCTGCGGCCTCACTATCGATACCTGCTCCAGTATAACATACTTTGGTCACATAGTTGCTTACAGCRTAGTCTTTCCAAACCGGGACAAGTGCACAAAAGCTGCTATATTGTTTCCATGATGTCCTGCTCTAGACAATTCCTGCAATYTTCTCGATCTGTCAGCCCCATAGTGCGAGCATGTGTTGATCACGTTTTCGGATCTTAGCCGTATATTATTCTTGGCACTATCTCGTCCACTATTTCATTGCCCTCGATACTTTTATGGCCTGGTACCCAGTAGAATAGAAGTCGATTACTTCTGGCAACACTACCATGCTTCCCAAGACTCTTCTGGCCGATATGCGATATGAGTTACTGTGGCTTCATATCTGGTTGGTTGTCTACGTAGATATTGACTCAGGACTTGCCTGCAAGCGCATTAAAGGCCAGCTGCGCGTCTTTCGCAATAGTAAAGACCTCAGCTTGAAATATACTGCAATGTTCCGGCAACTTAAAAGGTTGTCTTATCCCTAACTCTGGACAGTATTCCAGCGCCAAAACCATCATCCATTTTCGAGCAATACATATAGATGTTTAGAGTGTTGCGCATAGCTAACATACCGTTCTGCCAGGCATCTTTTGCTATGTTTACTTTGAACCTTATTTCGCGGTTGAAAAGTGGGATCATGTAGTTGGCCTTTGCCCAACCTCAATTACACACCGAGCTATGCCCGAGGGTTCTATGTGTAAATTCTCCTGCAGGCAGTAGTCGTCCCGCCTATTTTGCTGCGCAGTTTTCAGGGAAGAGGTCCGGTGGCTTTTGAATTGACCTATTATAAAGCCTTATAATCATGAATACGGTCATTTCTAAGTCTCTGGCGAATAARKATTGATAACTGYTGTCAATAATTGGCGCTAACTAAAATATATAGTAGGCCTGGGTAATAATATGCAACAAACAATATTTTTTCGTTAAAAAATCTGCTTGCAAATATTACGAACTACAATTTTCACAGAAACGAGGTTTTCGCTACAAAGACTAACGGTACGCGAAGTTRAGGCTGAACCAAAAATATGGAATATCGCATAGTCGACGAACGGACACTGAAATGGACGTAATTTAGATAAACGACAAGCTCGTAAAAAATGCTAAGCCACGTGCAGTGCTGTCGTGGCCTTAAGTATTTAATGTGTTTTTGATGGCGTGTCACAAGCCCAGYGGAAGTTGATCACACAAAGCGATGTAGTACGTAGATATTACAACAAAAGCAACAACACCGATTGCAATACTATTTTTAATGGCACTTATGCTTTACGTTGATCGTGTTTGCTTGTGTATGTAGTTACAGCGAGCAGTAGGCGCTGATGGRCAGCAACCGAGTGACACTTTGGCCTAAGCACTCTTTCAAGCTTGTTTAAAAGTCATAAAAAGCTACAGGCTGCGCTAACGACACTTTCGATCTAAGAACAAATATTGCCMGCTCGCAGGTGGATAGAGCAGTCAGCGGCCAGAGGCCGACTTACGAATCACACTCATGTGCCTTTGCGCGACACACCACCACTCACACCACTTCGGTGTCACATAATCTGCCTCGATTTCACATGGCAACAATCGGCACATCCACAGCAACTTAAGCACAAAGTTTCCACATTTGTATTCCAAACAACTCACACTTCTTTTCGCTACTCATCTTCACCTGACTTGACGCGCATTTGGCAGCAGGTGTCCGTAGTTTTCGAAAGAAAGCACATCAAAGCACTTTAACTTTGCCCACCCACGTCCTTACTTTGTGTGCGCCCTGGCTTTTATGCTTCAAATAAGTTGTTAAGTACAGTTGTTTGTGTTGTAGCGTCCGCTATAAGGAWATGACACTAAAAAATGGCATCGAATTTGAACCTAAAAACGAAAAAGCGTCGGTCATGCGCCCAATTGAAGGCCACAAATGGGCAGCAATTTGGTGTGAAGGTGTCGGTTGTTGGCCGACTTGAAAGTGGAAAGTAAAAAATGGTTAGAATTGCAGAAACACTGAAGTAGGGTATTTTAAGGAAAATTTCATATTCACACACTCACACAATTCGTTTTGCGATAAGAGGTTTCCATACAGTTTTTAGTTCTTAAGTATACTTCGAAGCTTTGTTGCTTTGTTTAGACTCCTTAGTTTATCTTCCTAAACGACCAAACCTTGAATTCTCATTGCTCACAAAAAAAAAAAAAATACCTAAAAGTGTTTCTTACGACAGCCGAAAGCCGCAAAGCAGCTTTGGTAAATATATTTCTCAGCTCCTTCACTCGCCGCCACCGAAACAGTGGCACCCTAACCTGRCCACGTGCATATAATATACGAAGCGTAATGTGATATCAGATTGTCAGGTTTTATGCGTTGCGCACGTGACCGGAAAATATTATTACTAGGCCCGAAGCTATGGCTGAGTGATCACAAGCAACAGCAACCGTCTTCGGYCAACCTTACGAAAAGCGATTGTCTTGTGTAAAGCCGCACCCAAACAAGTTTACTTCCGTTAAACCCTTATGCATAATTCCGAAAATGGCATTGATGAGTTTCTCGGCTTCRTTTTAAGCCGCAAGCAGAGGCGAAAACTGTGTCCACTTTTACCCGTTTGCTTATTGCTACGTTTGCTCATGAGTGATAGCGGTGATTACTGTTGGCCGGTAATGGGCTCTAAGTCACTCTCACTTAGACACAATTTCACCTGACCACCTACRTGCGCCAGAAGTTCTAAGTCGCATGGAGGGACTCACAAAAGTGTGAAGAGATACACAGAGCGTTCACATATTCTTATATGTGCTGTTATTTCTTGCATGCATCAGTTGAAAATGAATGTGGATTTAAGGTTGCCTATACTCGTGAGATGAAGTAATTTATTTGGATTGTTCTTCCCATATCTGTTTCTGATGCACTTAAAATATTATTTAGTAAATATTTTAYCATTTTATTTTAACATAACATATTTCAGACACAATAAATCACCTGTCAAAGTTCATTCAATAATCCGTCTTCCTCACCAACCATTTCTAAACAAATCTTTGCTTCACCATCTTCCATAAAGTTACTAAAACCTCTTAGCATTGAGARTCCCCAAAGCTCATTTCTAACGAAATAAGCGAAAACTTTCACGAACACAACTTCAAAAAGATGCATTAYCTCAAGCAAGCCAATAGAAAACAAAAAATAATCTGCAATGACCTGGACGGCCTCCCCACCATATACACTGGTAACCCGGCTAAAGGAAGAGCAGAAAAACTCAAGAACAAATGCAGCAATCTCAGCAAATAGATTGACAATAATGTTCGAACGATACTTAATGAATACTTTAAGATAGATAAATAGATAAATTTTTCGTGCGCCAGAAAAGTTGTCCGGCCGACAGTTGATTTGGTTGGACAAAAGCGAATGAATCGAACGAAAGTAATTTGTAGACATCGCCAGTGGCATCAAGGCATCATTAGCACAATAATAAGAGCAACAACGAAACAACGACAAATAAAAAAACAACAAACACGAAAACATTTGGACGACTGATAACGGTAATGTTAAGCGCAAAACAAATACGAACGACAAGAATTTGAAGCGAGAATGAAGTGACGAGGCATTGTGACACAACATTAATCCGTTGCCAAGTGCTGTGAAGACCTGACGATTTGCTGAAGAGCCCAGCGAGCATTTTGACAGTGCGCTTTGTATAGTATATATGAACTTGGGTACGACCACTTTTTAGTTTTTCAAAATAAACTGAGCCATATATAAAGCACTCGTTCGAAAAACAGCAGGTTTCTTAGTAAAATATCGAATCCTACTTTTTATCGATGTTCAGTGAAAATTTTTTTTGTATCACTGGAGAGCTTGGCTTATATAAGCAATCAGCACTTTGGAAAAAATCTGTTGATCAAAACTATAAACGGTAGATGGCGCTGAAAGACTAGAAGTACTGAGACTTAGCGATATAAACGGGGTTAGATCTCCGAAATAACAGCCCTTGGCCAAATAAATTCCGCAATTCCGGTGACTAACCGGCTGCTGCGGGAATTGGTCTCGCAGTTTGGTGTCCSCTCACCGCTGTTGTCTAACTTCTATATCTCGAAATCCACACAGGCTTCAGATGRMGTTTCTATAGCCTSGTAYGCTGATGATTKCATGATATTGACGACGGGATATGGAATCGATGACATGTATTCAAGGGTAAACTGCTATTTCTCCGATCTTTCTCRCTTCCTATCTGCRCSGAACTTAYACTCCTGCTACAAAATCCACARCGACGATATTTTCAAATTTTGTRACTGTCAATAATCCTAGAATTTTAGGTGTRMCTTSMCTCCTCACACGAYTGCGATGTAGACTCAACAAAATCCTCAAGTCTCGCTAGCCGGCAGCACATGGGGAAGGGAAGCGTTGTTGGCAACTTACAAGGCAATCGGCCGGCTGGCCCTTAACTACGTCACGCCAATATGATTGCCTGGATGTATTTAAACGCAGACGAGGTAGCTTTAGACCTGTCAGAGTATTGCACTTTGGACTACGACGGGATGCCTCTGGATGTCTCCCGTCGAATGTCTGCATAGTGAGGCCTGTATGCTCCCAGTTAAGGAGCRTAATGAACTCCTCTCGAAGATGTACCKGCTAGGAAGCWTTCGCAGAAATCATCCTTGCAATCTCCTGCTTCCTAGGAACGTGAAGTGTTCATTCCTCAACTACGTCGAAGAAATCAGACAATAAGCCGACTAAATTTCGGACGCAACAAACATCCGACAAGCAATGACTGCCATTCACAGTGGAGCCATCAACACCTTCACCGACTTTCTACCAGTGAACGCTGTACCCAGAGGCAAACCAACACCCATTGAAGACGAAGCGCTCGAGTTTGCCGCGAGAAACTAGAAGGACCCTTACGTAGCTTCGTTCTAGATACTGTAGCAGGTTACACTCCTACTTATCAAAAATAGACCCCGACATACCCCTCATATGTCCTGCGTGCAATGAGTTTCCGCGTGATACAGACCACATCTAGCCACTTATAAAAGCTCGATTTTTCAATACTAAAAATTTTTGAGAAAAACACTCCAAATCMTACCTTTAGCCCTTATACATGATCCATGCATTTCTTTGTAATGTATTTCACCCTCAAACTTTCCACTAAAACCCTAAAAATCTCTAAAGTTTCGAGCTTTAGCAATTCCTACCTGGTTTATTTGAAGCATGGTTCGATGTTCAACCTATATTAGTCCCATTCAACCGACCGTCACTTCGGTACCTTATCTGTGTGATGGCCTCACCATGTTCTACTTAAAGTACATTTGTCTTTTTCTACTCTTCATTCCTGCATTTTTTGTATTATGGCTTATTTAATGCTTTCATTTCTTTATTTTGACTGTTTACATTTTTAGGCACATGAAAAAGGACAATTGAGGTCACATGAAAAAACTAGCAAGTGGAAGATGAATGGCAAACAGAAAACAAATTGTATAGTGAAACTGTAAAACTTGAAGGATTAGTAAGAAATGGCATGGCATTAAAAAATAATACGTATACGCCCCTATGCACTACTAGAATAAGAATTGAATATTGTTTAAATTTTCTTTGTAAAAATTTTGTAGARTTCGCTCTTTATGGCATCGCTAGAGATGCAGTTCAAATTCGACCTTTGGATCAGCCATCAAACCTAACCTAACCAACATTAATGCYCCTCAAGCATAGTTATATGTGTACACATTCTTGCAGCAATTTCCTTATTAAAAGTGCACRAAAAAGTAAATTATCAAATCGATTGCAAATAAAATAAAATACGAACGCTATTCGCAAATGCAGCATGCATGTCGAAGCTTTCAGCTCGCCCGCATTTGTGGCTGCTAGCAACTGTAGACCTAACCATATAAGTCTAACCATAAAATAAATGCAGAGCAAACACACTTTAAATTCAACAAGACACACTCGCACACCTACACAAGAGTGGGGACAGACGCCTGTGTATGTGTGAGTTGTTGAAAATCTCAGACCTTTCAATGCAGATTTCGAACACATTTTTCATCTTTTTGCCCAACCGGCGACCCATCCCTCTGCATCCGCTTCCCACTCATGTGCGGCGCTACATTTCTTTCATATATTCGCTATATTATTTCGCTCAACTACAAACGCTGCTTTTGCTTGTTTTTCCATTTTCTGTATTTTCCTTTCTTGCGCTTGCCATTCGGTTTATTGTTCGTGTCCCCTGCTGGCAAAGATTGATGACTTTCTTGGCACCCACACTGTCGCCTGCAGCGCGTTTTAATGGCGGCGGTTAAGACATGCCAAGCGCGTACAAATACAAACATACTGGCATGTATATTTTTAGCTCCGCTTTTTTTTTTTTTTTGCACAACAACACATGCACATCTTTATAACTCCTCTCACTTGTGTTGCTTTAATCTCGCATCTCGCGTTTTTCTAAAGAAGCACACTACTTTTAATGTGGCAGCGTTGGTTGGCTATATACTGTGAAAAATAAGCATAGCGCTGCCTTTTTTTTTCTTTTTTTTTTTTTTTTGCTGTTGGCATCACCAAGTCACCAAAGCAAGGCATTGCGCTTGTTCGAAGGGATTTTTTATTTACAAACTTACTTATTTGGTAGATTAAAAGTAGTCAAAATTGGAATTTGGCGATAGTATTAGTTTCGCATATTGACAAGTTCATGAAGAAGACTCTGTACAAATTTCAGGTAMATCAGTTCAGCAGAACCTCGTAAGCATCGTTTTCAAAAAGACAGTTTCGAGAAAATATTTTTACATTTTCAGTTCCGGCCGAACCAGATTGGATGCGGGGTCAATAAAATACCTGTAGGGAGAGCCGAACTTTTAAAGTTAAAAAAAAAAAATTATTGATACACCAGCAAACTCCTTTAACTAACCTGAACTTATATGTTTGTTTAGTAAACTTTAAGAAGAAGAAGCATTAAATTCTTTACTTTTAGGCCATAAACTACTTCCACTCTTGTACTTACATTATATGCCTTTCAAATATGCTGAAATATTGTCAGCTTCTCTCAATAATCCCTCTCAGCTGTCAGCACCACACTGCGTATGAGCAACATTTCGTACGCTGCCAAATTAAATTAAATCCATCATTTCCTTAATGCATATGATACAGTTATCTAGAAAATACCGTACATTTATGCTGCAAGTATTCTTCTACCGAATACTACACGTTTTTTATTTATCTTCAGTAGCCCGAATCAAATACGCATACTGAAGTAAATGTACCTTTGATATTCACAAAAGACACTGCACTGCTGTCAGAAAAACAYTGAAAATATTTTACTAATTACAATGCTCCATTAAAATCATCTCTTTGTTCTTTGGAAAAAAAGAACGCAACAACAAAATCTCTTTAATATTTTGCAAAATTTCTTCCATGCAACAAAAGCTTGAGAATGAAACTAGAAGTGATGCGTAAAAAATGCGTAATAAAATAACAAGAAAATAATAATAATGATAATGACAGTCAACAATACAGCATAATATAGTAGGGGCGCACGCAATCAAATGCGGAAACGTAGCATAATCAGCAGGAATACCTGCCCGCTGTCGTCGCATAATACAGTAAGGTATACGAGCATGTAGGCATGTGTGTGTGTATATGTCAAAAAAAACAACGTGCTAGTCAAAAGAAATAATAATAATAATCATGAAATGAAACTTTCATATCTTTTTGTGTATATGTGTATGTAATTCTAGGTATTTTTCGTCAAGCTTTCGTTTATGACTATATATTTTTGCTATTTTCGTTATATTATATGTATACATATTGTATAACATGTTATGATATGATATCTTATGTGGAAATTTAAGGCATTTAGATATCATAATGAGCTTTGTTCTTCTAAGCTCTATTAGTGACTTAAGGGTCTATACCAGTGTGACGCATGAAAAATTTGGCCATTTTCGTAATTTGTTTTTAAGATAAAGAACACGATTGAATATTTTGAGCTTCTTTGAACGTAGTAAGGTATATTTTCAGCTATATTTTAAGATTCTTTTTACAAAAATGTTGAAAACTAACGGGAGTTGTGGGCTGTCTTCGGAGGTGCAAAAAAAAAAACAAGTGCCCCAACTACTGACATGAGTGCGGCCGAACGAGTAGCCAAAAAAATTTGAAAAGTTTCTTAAACTTGAAGATATTTCCTATACAATGACATACGATCTTTGAAAAATATCAAAAATTTACAAAATGGCGTAATTTTGAAACAAAAGATCGTTTTTTTTTTCTTTAGGTAAAAAATGGTGCTTTTTATAATGCCAAATTGACAATTTTAAACCAATCTAAAAGATCGAAATTCATTGCATAGTAAATGTATTCAAAAATACTCAGTATTAATTTGGATTCGATCGGTCAGTTTCTCGTTGAGTTATGACGCCAGCAGTTTTGAAAGATGTCGTTTCGAGAAAAAGTCTTTAAAGTTTCACTCATATCTGTTTGCACCTCCGAGCGGTCGCTATTTAGAGCGCTGCCATCCAAAAACTATTCAAAATACGACCTTCTCGATTACACAGGAAATATTGTTTTGTAGTGTCACAATGGTATAGACCCTTAATTTTCGCACATTGTGGTTATAGTGACCCATACAAACCATTAAACCATAACCGATAATTCATGATGTATGGACAGTGGTATGGACATTAAATTATAGATAATTGTAGGTTTCATATGGGTATAAGACCCTAATAGACCGTAAAATATTTAAAGCCACTATCAACTATCCGTTCGTGTTCCCAGTGACCCATACTAACCGTTATAATAACCGATAACTCAAGGTGTATCACTGGATGGACATTAGAGTACAGATAATTGCAGGTTTCATATGGAATAAGATCATGAGAGACCGTAAAATATCTTAAAACACCATTAGCCATCCATTCATATTACCAACGGTCCATATTAATCGCTATAATAAYCGATAACTCAATCCAAACACATTTACTTTACTGTACCCAGTGAAATGGAAAATAATAGATTTATAATTATTAAAATTAATAAATTCCGGAGAAAAAAAGCATAAGCATATTTAAATAAAATATGTAATTACCAGAAAGCACTTTCGTAGAAATTTCCCCTTCTGGCACTTACCTCGCGTTTTAAAAATAATTTTAAAAATGTAAGAAAAATTCTTTGTGCATAAAAATAGCACCCAGTCAGCCTTCAGACAACACAAAGCAGCGCTTTAATCTCATTAGTGCATATTTTAGCAGCTTAGTGCGCCGAAGTGCAAGTAAAAGCAACTTAGCTTCACTCGAAAAACCGCAAACTCCGCCGCGCCTTACTACGCCTCACTCCTTTGCTCGACTCTTTTTGCCACACGCTATAACGCTTTAGCCCGCAAAGCTGTAAGTCAAAGTGTGAGTGGCCATAATGCGAGTTGTAATCACTTGAGCGAGCCTGAAGAAAGTCGTAATGGGGTATGTAGGTCGACAGCGTGCGCGTTCGTCAATGGCATGCTACTTCATTAGCAGCAACACACTTGGTTACTTCTAAAGTGCCGATAATAATTACAAGAAACCGCACTTAATAATTATTTAAATATTTATGTTAAATGAAATCATAAAAAATATGAAATGTAAATGCTCTTGTAATGGTGTTGTTGCAGGAATTAATAAGTTCGCTTGCTTGTGCGCTAAATAGTCTAATGACTGCTTTCCAAATGTCAAACACAAGCKGTGGAATTAGCGCAAGCGAGTTTTTGTGTACGAAAAAATATTCTTGGAACACTTTTATTAATACAAATCTAATGGAAAATTTACTGGCTGGCGAGCTATAATGAAATTGTATACCCTCAAGGTATTGTCCACATAATTGGTTATAAGCTACAGTTATTCATGCACAGCAGACATTGTGGACGATGGAAGTCATATCATGCGAWTGCGAGGGTTGTCCAAAATTTTTTTGCCTTGCAATGATATTTTTCGAAGCGAAATGCACCGATCTTAGTCGAACAGCATAATGAAAAGTAGCTTAAACTTCGGGATATATATGCAAAATAAAGTTCAGCAGAATCATATTAGTTTTTTCATCGAACCTCATCGTCTCTTTCATTTAGATTCTCGTCTCRTTTTATTAACACATCTTAGTATTTGACCGATTTGTATGATAAATTATGATTGATTTAGTATGATAAAAAAACTATTATGGRTCAAACTTGMMAGACAGTTTGCAAGGCAAAAAAAYACWTCATGCCACWAAAAAATTATTTCGTAAAAACGAAAAATATTGGGTAGTCGAAAAAGTCTTTTCGTATTTTTTCAATAGATGTCATCGCAGTCGTATATCATACAGAAAGCAACTAACCAGTTTTGTTCCGAAAACAAAAGATTTCGTGCTACCCTCGCATTGCCACATCTAGGCACTTTGTATGCCACCRCAGTCATTTTGTTTGATTGATTATTTTGCAGAAAGCAATCATGGCAATATAAAATTCCTTGTTGTCTGTCAATTCTGCTGACACAACAACTCTGCAGCGCACGACCAGCTAATGGCGCGGCGACARCTATGACGCATGTGTAAATATGGAGCTAGTCCATACATGCTCATTTTTATATATGCGTTTGTATGTGGTTATAGCTAGATATTGAAGTGCATTATTACATTGAATATTTCCCATTGACCTGTTTATGTGGAAATATCAAGCGTTGAACACTCCTTGATGCGCTACAAATGGCGAGGAGCATGTACTCATGCTCGTAGAAAAGCCGAAGATCGCAGTGCGTTTGTATATACTTATAAGTATACTTATTAGAGCGAGTTGATTTATAAGGAGTCGAAAAGTCGGAAAAATCATACTGTTTTAAAGGTCATTCTGAAAAACTTTGCTAAGAGACTAGGACCTAAAACCGGTTTCGAGTTTGAGGTGAAGTTTTTCAGGATCATAAAAAGTTTTTCGCAGTTTCTGAGATATTTGAATGAAGTTTAATACCTTGACATTCTATTGATCATATTTCAGAAACCGGTTTAAGACCCATTGTTCAGAATTATCCGTAGAACAGTTTCCGTGTACACGATTTTCCCATTTTTTTGTCTCCTATAACACSCCATTTCATAGAAAAAACCGACCCGCTCTTATGTGTATGTATGTGGCCCACATATGCTTTTCCTGTACACACTTGCTTCATTGTAATGGCTGTGAGATTTACAGTTATGAAGTCTTGATTAATGAATTGGCGTTATGCCTCAATTGGCTTTCGRCTCTTCGATGAATCATACTTACCTATTTAATGACTACGCTCAGAAATGTCAYACAATTTTGCGTGAAAGTCAAATTCGTTTCAAACAATCTAAATACTGCGTGGTCGAAAAAGTCTTTCGTATTTCTAATCAAACCTCAACTTTTTTGTTTTTTGTTTTTTTAATTATACTAATAAATAAATAAACAAAAATTTACTATTTTGGTTGATCACTTTTTGCCCATTTTCCGCTAGAGACATTACTCCGTCAATGTAAATTTTCACCAGTGTAAATAGAAATTTCCAAATTTCCAGCACGCAAGCGAGCGAACCAATGTTGTGCTACACGAACTGATACAACATCGTCTCCGTTAACTTCACAAATTWCATTGGTGGCATGAACATTATTTTTTTTATAAAAAAATTTCAAAATTTAGCGAATTTCTTAGTTTTTTTTCAGCTTCCCCGAATTTAAATTTTTGGTTAATTTTTTAGTTAAATGTAGCTTTCAAAGCTCACCTTTCCAACACTATATGGTATGACAATATGGTATGAGAAAATGTGATTGGTAGCACTGGAGATATACGACTGCAACAACAACTATTCTTCCATCTGCGTGCATAAAATCCAATTAAAAACTATGTGACACACACATCGCTCTTAAAACGCAACGGTGTTTGGCGAATTTATTTGATTAGCTTTTGCAAATTTAAATTGCTAGTGATAAACTCTTTGTTGAATTAAACTATAAATTATTTTAAATTTATTTGCTGCACATTTTGYTTTATCATTCCCGTAATTTATGCTGGTGCAAAACAACTCACACAAACACARGCGCAAACATAAAAAGCTTCTCGCTCCCATCTTGCATATTTAATTAGCTGCAAATTGCGTCGAATATTCATGCTTGTGCGCGTCTTGCCGCCAACAAAAGCCCCAAAAAATGTTTACTCAACAAACTGCTAATATTTGCAAATGGAATAATTTTGAAATTTCCAACTCCTAAATGATGTTCTACGAAGTCAAACAAAAATTCGTTGTCGCACGACTTCTTTGCGTATATCCATGCATGCATGTGTGTATATGTGCGTATGATTGTGTATATGTGTGTTTGGGCAGGAATCTGTAACAATATTGCCTATGTATAAGCGAAAATAAATTGTGTGTGAAATTAGTAATTTTCTTTTGTTTTCCGACGTAAATTGCGATAGCAGGCCGACGCGTGCTCACACAGCCACCGACACCAACACAGCACATATATATAACCTTATTTAATACGCTTTAACAAACGCTTGAATTGGCGTTTGTGTTTGCGTGTATATGTGTGTTCGAGTGCTTAAAAAGTTTTGGTTTGAATTTAAAATTAATTTTCCTTCTACGCGCCATCTCAAAAAGTGACGCCTGGGCAGGGAGCACTCACGAACTATGTCTGCCTACGATTATAGAAATGGAAATCGCAATAGAAGTTAATACAGAAAATAATTAATAAAACAAATACTGCCGTAGAAGTGAAGCTGACTTGTTGGTTTCCTCGGTTACATAACGTAAACTGCCATTTTGTTCTTTCTGGTAACGGTGACACCTTCCCACACATGCTGTGACCATCACACTGAAACAGCTCAACCTTGCGAAGCTTCGCTAACCTTTGAAGTGAAATCGTGCACACTACAACAAAAACAATATAACGAGGTGTAGCACCTCAACGCCGGCAATATTTAAACTAGTTGATGGGCATTGAGAGCGAAGATTGAAAAAGGTTTAGAATATTTCGAGTTTGATTAGATCAGACAGAGTTTGAAAAGCCAGCTCAACAAAGAGCAGCATTTCGTAGATTTAGTAATTTACTTTGCACTTCGACTGGGTGAAGCTTATCGATGGTGGCTTTAGCTTTTGGTGAATACATAATTCTAATGAAATCTTTTAGCTTTATCAACATAAAGTCTATTTGGTAAATATGTATAAATTATTACATGGCAGCAGAATGTATAAACTCATGGATGTCACAATAAGTACCATCTGCTGATATTATATGCCAGTTGAGCGCCAACTTTCTGGTCAATTTCAGAGACATAGAGTAAGACAGTGGTTAAAGCTTTAAGCTACTGAGAGGAATAGGTGCTTTGGCCATGTAAAAATCACTTCGGCAATATATATTGGGACTAGAAGGCGCTTACAATAAATTTGTCTGACCTTTTAAGTTTTCCATACTTTAGTTGGAAAAAACAACTCACTGTGTAATACCAACCCACACAATAAAACCGACTATGAAGTTCATTATGCGTAAAAATACTTATATTTATTACTCGCACAAATGATCGTAATTTGTCAATACACGCATGCACTTACAAACAATGGCCTCGCCGTACTCACGTGTTTCACTAACATACTTCAATATCGTTTGGTTATTTGTTGTTCAACTCCGTCGCAGCGCACAACGTGCCATGGACTATTTATTTTAAAAATCTGCATGCTTTTACTACCAGTTGGCTCGGCTGTTCTACTTCACCGATCTATTTTAGAATAAGATAACAAAACGTTTGGACCGTCAACGACGCATAGTTCATCGCATATTGTTCTGGATGATGAGATTTTGATGAAATTTTTTCTATGTGTTCAAGCAGATCCGAGGATGGTAAATCGCGTCGTGAAGACTGCTACATGAACATTTGCAGAAGGGCAGCGACATAACAATGCCCGGCAGGTACACAAGACAACACAGCTGCCCGTTTTGATGCACACAATTGCGTTGTTTCCATACTAATACCTTTCACTTCACTGAAATTTTAATATTTTATTCAAAGTAAAATTTTTTAAAACTAAAAATCAGCTAATGAAATTTCCAAAAACTATTATATAGCAACTTTCTTGTTCAATACTAATAAGCTACTTTTGGTTAAAAAGTGTAACTAAATCAATATGTTTTATACTCTTTAAGATCCAATAGCTGCCTAATATTATATTTCAAGCGTGCCCACTTTACTTGTTTCTGATAGATATTTTCAATTATCTTGCATCTCAATGCTAATTCAGCGATTTCCGCAACCGAATTGGAATGCTTGAGATATTACACCAGCACACAGTTCCTTAGAGACTAGTGAGATTGAGGTGAGATTGAGGCAAATGGAAACGGCCAAAAATACGAACAAGGCACATTGACGCCAAAGGCGAAACGCAGCGACAGAAAGCGGCGCGCACGCGAACTTAAATTTCTGCAGAATTTTCGTATTTTTGATATTGTTTTAATAGAACTCAATTCATTAGGGCTGAGTTCTTTATTATAGTACATATGTACACATATGTTTATATAGCCACATATGCGACTACCACTCAGAATAGCAAATAGCAACATTTGTGTGACTGACTGTAACTATGTTTGTGTATGTATGTGTGTGTGTGTGTACGCCACTTTGTTTGCTTTCGCCTTCGTTAGCGCGACGCAAGTTTGTCTTGTGCATACGTGCGCGCTTACTGCGCTCCTTTGTTTTTGTTATCACCAAGCACCAGCTCTGCACTCCTGCACTCGTCGCGCTGTGTCGTCGCTTTATGAATTTGAACGGGAAAATTGCCGTAGACGCAAATGTTAAGCGTGTCGCGCAAAGACCCAGAGGCGCTTAATGCCAGCGCCTACACCGCCCAAGCGCAAGGCTCACGCAATTACAGACTGAAGTTGAAGGAAAAAGTAAATTGAATACGAATTATGTAAATGTTGGTAAATTACACAAAAGCTGCAAAAGCAATGAAATGCGGCTTCGTGCGGCCAAAGTGAAGGTTTGTTGGAGACGACGGACGGACGACGGAGTGGCGGACAGACAGTGGCAGCTACGTGCGCGCTGGTATACGTGGCTTTAGAAATGCTGCCGGCAATCGTCTGCGCTTATGTGAGCGTGTTAGCACGTAGTTGGTATGGTATTTTGCTTGTTGAGGCTATATTCGGCAAAATTACGAAAAAATGCTTGCTTCGTCGAAAACACTTTAAAGCGTTGTAAACACAGCGTTAATTTATTGGGTTTGTTTTTGAAATTTTTTTTTTTTTTTTTTTTTTTTTTTTGTTTTGAGTTTTTCTGCCAATAAATAAACACATGCGGCATCAGTTAGCCAATTTTGTTTTTATAGCCGTCCAGTAGCAGCAAGCAAATGCCAACACGTGCCTGCTTCATTTAAAAGTTATATATACGAAATCGCCTGCGCTGCGCTTCTCATTAAGCGGTTAGTTAATTAATTTTTTAGGTCACTTAAATTTCTCAAACCGACTAATGGGCAGGAGGGTAAAACTCTTGGTGAAGGCTTTGAAGCATTTTGTTGTTCTTAAAATACATATACTTTTGAAATACGAAAAAACTTTTTCGACTACCCAATATTAAATAGCTAATAGCTAGTGTATAATATCTAAATTAAAGAGTAGTAAATGCATAATTCTTTTTCTTTTTTTTTTATTTATTTATTTGAGGTTTTTTTTTACCTTTTTCAGTTTTATTTAATTT